>NW_012106531.1:604433-608719 GCF_000951045.1 Mandrillus leucophaeus
TGATTCAGAGTCAGAGTCAGAGTAGCTGGTTATCACTTCTAATCAACAAAGATCTAAGAAGTAACACCATGCAGATGTTACACCATCATTCCTAATGGACAAAATAGCCCTTAACAAATTCTACCATAAATTAGTGCCTCTAGAGACATGCAAATAACTTCAAAGAGAAAAGGTAAAGAACTTCAATGAGGAAAGGAAGAATATTCAAAAGGTTTTATTACTTCCAAATTAGTAAATTTGTAAGAGATTGGTTTAACAATCATGAGGCAACTATAATAAGAGGCAATTTACAAAAGGCAGAGAGCTACTAGTCAGTATCAAATTATTCTTAAAAATGGCAACTCTGTATGAATTTTTTTTGCAGTCAGTTACCTTTGAAACTGTCTATGAAATAAAGTACAAGCCCAAATCTCCCTTTAGAGAAGAAAAGTGAATCAAAAAATGTGTATTAACTGTACAGTTCTCCTATACTAAATGTTCTTATATGCTCAAAATGTACGAATATAGTTAAAGCAACTGATCCTCTACTGAATACTGAATAAACCTGAAGGGATTTCTAAGTAAATTATTACTCAGACTCAGTGTGCTATAAATTTCAGACACCACTGGAACATATAAAACAATGTCTGCATAAAATACTGACAAATGTAGACCAGGGCATTATTATGAGCAGAGAATACATTATTAAGTGAAGGAAAAGATTCTCATTTGTCTTCTTACAGGAAGTACATTTTTAAAAACTCGATTCAAGATTATTTTATGATTAAAAGGCATCTTTCTTGACCACAAATAGTCACAAGAATATGACTTCTCAAATATGAATTTGAGAAAACTGCCTTGCAGGAAAAGTGTTTTTACTTTTTTTGATTGTTGAGACCCAGCGTCACTCTGTCACCCGGGCTGGAGTGCAGTGGCAGGATCTCAGCTCACTGCAGCCTCCACCTCCCAGGTTCAAGCGATTCTGCGGCCTCAGCCTCCCTAGTAGCTGGGATTACAGACGCCCAACACCATGCCCAGCTAATTTTTGTATTTTTAGTAGAGATGGGGTTTCACCATGTTGGCCAGGTTGGTCTCAAACTCCTGACCTCAAGTGATCTGCCCACCTCGGCCTCCTGAAGTGCTGGGAATACAGGTGTGAGCCACCATGCCCAGGCAAGTCTTTTTTACTTTTAAACTAACATACAAACATTATGGATGTACTTCAACAGTTTCTGAAGTCACTGACATATTTAAGGTAAAACACTAAGGCTAAACTTTCAGGTGGCCATGTCTATATATGGGTAAATATCATCAAAACACTAAGAAAAAGATAAAATGCGAAAAGGTTTTCTAAATCATCTCTTTACACTTGCCTAGTCCCAGAAAGAAAGTAAGGCAGCAGTGCAAAAGCTTGGTTATAGTGTTTCTTTGGCACACTCATGTCTCTCAGAAATGTAGCTGCAGATTCTATTAAAAACGACCACATTCAAATTACTAATGTACCACAAGAAATCAATCCAATACACATTACTGAGCACATCATCACTCAATAACAGAACTGAGATGTTCTGTCCAAATTTGGAAAAAGAACAGTTCTTCCTTCTAAATGTGTTAATATATGAACAGAGAAATCAACAAATTTCTACGAGAATGAAACTAAATATGTAGACTTTGTTAAGCCATGGAAACAATCATGAGCACGACAGGTCAAGAAAATGTCAAACTGCAACAGAAGTCAAAACTTGCCAGGAGGAAATATAATCCAGACACGTCAAATACACATCAGAATTCGGAGAGGGGGACAGTGGAGAAACAGCCATGCAGACAATCCAGAAAATGCAATGACTCTTAAAATTGGTAGGGTTTTAAAATAAATCTAAAAGAGATAAGACAATTCAAGTTAGTAAGCAAGTTAACTTGGTAGTGAATGAAAATTCTAGAAGACTAGCAGTTTGAGTTAGCGAATGAAAATCCTAGAAGACTATCAATTTGAGTCTGGTACAATTAGTTTTTAAAGAGCAGATGAGGAGAAAAGGTAGGAGGTCAAGGAAGACATGTTTTCAAGCGAACACTCTTGGTGTATAGGCATAAAAGAAAACAAATCAGACTAGAATGAAGCCAGTATGTTGTTAGTTAGTTCTGTTGTGACCTAAGACTCAAGTTCAATGAAATCTGATGACATATCACAAATTATGAACTATAATGTGTGGGTAATATTTACATAGGCAAGTGAAAACTGTAAAAATGATCAGACCTGAACAGAAATATGAGTTTGGTGATTCTGTACGATTCATCATCTTAGAAAATATATAAAAACGTTAGCGACAGAAAAACAACATTGTTCTGCTATTTAAGACAGACAAAACAAATGAATTGTAAAGTTACTGTCTGTCTTAGGAATATTTACTACTCAGACTAAATATTGCTTTAAAACACTTCTATCACTCATCAGAGTAATCAGCTTTGTAACCGTACTTCTAAATACGAGGACTCTTTCACCCATCTTCCTGGGGGGAGGAACTCAGAACATCCATCAGGCTTAACGTAAACTATTTTCTGAGCACCCAATAGAGGGAGTTTAAGATTAATACGGTCCCATTTCCCACTTGTTCCTTTCCAACAAAAAACCACAAAAGCTTGTATTATTTTGATATTCTGTGCTAAAAATTCCACTGTTCATTCTTTCCTTTGTTGTGTCCTTGGTACTTGAGGAAAAACTTTTAGAAACCTTGGGGGAAAAATGAAACATTGAGAGTATCCTCTTCCCTAATTGTTGAACACAGATCAGTAAGAAAGAAGGATGTTTTTAAAAACAAAACAAAACAGTTTTTGGCTAAACGTGTATTTCCTTTTAAGAATCCCCCCTTGCTACTTGACAAATCTAGGGCTGGGAATGTCTACAAGACAAGTGATGCATAAACCAAGGGAGATGTTACACTACAGAAGTAGGCTGGAACTTCCTATGCTACTACTGTGGGGGAAGGGGGTGTTCTCAGCAAGGCAGTACATCCTGCCCTAATTTGGGGGCACTGGTACAGAATGCATGACACAGTGAAATGAAAACCTCTGTTCTTTCACCACTTGGGTTTTCATCAAAAAGATCCCAAGACAGTGTTACATGAAGGCTGCAGTGTACGTTTCTCCTATGTTTACTCGTTATCTTTGGGGAAACGTGGCAGTGCAGTTTGAATATACTTCTAAGTGGTCAACTCAACAGGGCTAGTACATACTTATGAAAGTGGTCTGTTAGTATATGTAGATTATGGCATAATACAACTTACTATAATTCTTAGCCCACTAACAAACTTTATAGCTTCTGTATTTTAAGAAGTTTTAGATATGTGATATTTTGAGTGAATACTTTCTATTTTAAAAAAGCCCTTGTTTTTAATGCTCTGAGATGAAGAGGGGATAACCCCGAATTAGCACACAAAGCCCTCTTACAGTCTTTGCTGGGAGAAGGATTTCTTTCCAAATTCTACAGAACAGTTAGTACTATACTACTTCCTTCCAGCTGGTGGAAAGGCATGTTAACTGGGATGCTCAGAATGAGGAAGAATGACTTCCTGACAAATGCAGCTTTTCTTCTTCATGCTCTGAATGCTAGCAAACCCACTCCATTCAATGAATGCTGGCACACCTACCACAGATAAGCACTGGCCAGGCAGCAGAGAAGAAAAATTAAAAAACGAAAGATAAATAAAACAGGGTCTGTGTTCCTTCAATCATTCTGTCTCGCAGAAGCAAGAAAACACAACGTCATCTCTGCTGTAATTTAACATCCCATAAATAGTTGCAAAGGTGGAGTGATCTCCATTCTTAATTTTATCTAGGAGAGTCCTGAAAAGATCCACAGAGGAGGTGATGTCCGAATAATCCTAAAGAACAGAACTGGCAGACAGAGTTGATGAAGGCCAAAAGATGTTCTAAACAGAAGACACAGCTTTGGCAAAAATAATATTCTATAATACTAAACATCTAATGATTCTGCAGATTAGGGAACACTTGATAAAAAGAAGTTAGTTGGCTTTATCTATCACAGGACAGCACAGAGCCTCTAAAAAGACCTCCATGTGTCATGAATCTCCAAGGGGAAAAAGGTATGCAGCATTCCTCACATTCACTTGGCATGGAAGTCCTTTTTAGCACAGCATCTTTGATAGTGCGATGTTCCTCGGAACTTACTCTAAAAAACCTGTACGGGCTCATCTCTACAGACCCTCTGGCTCCAGTAAGTAAATATTTCTAAGAAGAAAATTGCAGAGAAAAAACTAACACCAGGAATCTTTTTTTTTTTTTTTTTTTTT
>NW_012106531.1:609166-615605 GCF_000951045.1 Mandrillus leucophaeus
GCCCAGCCACACCAGGAATCTTAATGTCTTAATACATCTTAAGCTATTACAAAATTTAGCATGTCTGTAGCGCAATTAAGGCTCCAATAATTTAAAATGAATACGGGGAGAAAATATTATTTAGACAGCCAGCGAGATTTGTAGTCTCATTGTATGAACCCACCCTAAGAGAAGGGGGCATCAGACATTCAAGCCTGGCCCAATTCAACCACTAGCAGAGGCCATAGTCTGTCACAAAGATTTGCCCCGGTCCAGTCCACTCATTCTCTGCCAAGCTCTTAGGGCTGGGGTGAAAGCAAAAAAGCCGTGAGAAACAAAACAAAACAAATAAAAACAACCAAAAAACCTTGATAATTTATCTTCTCTAAAGGTCTCTGTATGGTTACAAGTCAGTCCCAGAATACAAAATAAAATAAATGGGCCTGGGGAATGGTTCTCATTTCATTGCAAAGACCCTGGAGCTCTGCATAGTGGGAACATTGTACATCTTCAGCGCTCATGGTGGTGTTACTGGCAGGACTCGTGGGTGAAGCAGGTCCAAGGGGGCGAGGCCAATGTGGCTGAAGGAGGTGATGGCAATGGCCAGAAAGCAGTGCTGACCAGAGACGGCTACTGGGTCACTGGCCAAATTCAGTACATGTAAGACCCACACTGGGGACGCTTTAGGAAGAATTGGTGGGTGGGAGGTGAGGAGACTGTTAAAGGTACTTATGGAGCAACAGTCACCCAAATCAATCAAATCTGGGTAGCTTCTATCAAAATGACCCCATTTTAACAGGCTGGGGTCACCATGAGGAAACGCGTTGCATCTACAACAAAACCAGGAAGGACTTCTTAGTCAACAGAGATCATACCACCTGAAAGATATGTTCCTAGGATTGGACAGATAAGGTAAGAAGCCATACCACATACACAAGAAGTATGGCACAGTGATCAAGGGCATGAGTTCTGGAGCGAGACTGCCTGGGTTGAGATATAAGCTCTGATACTAGCTGTGCAATCTTGGTAGAAGTGCTTCTTTTTGCCTCAATTTCCTCACTATAAAATAGGGATAATAGTATCTACCACATAAAGTGGCTATCAGGATTAAATAAATTAATATATATGTAAAGTACTTAGAAGAAAGTCAGCTTCTTAGAGTTCCTCCCAATAATTTATTGTCCTATAAAATGGGGATAACAATAATAGCTAATACTTATGATCCACCTACTATCTGCCATACCCTCTTCTAAGTCTTTTACATATAATTAATTCTTACCTCACTTTTTAAATGAATATGGATGAAGTACTTACAATGGCACCGAGGGCACGGTAGCACACGATAAACTGAATTACTACTATTACTACTACTACTATTAAAGCTAGCCTCTGCAGTGCCTCCTCTGTTGTAAATACTATGCTAGGTATTGTCCATACGGTGGCTTTACATCTCACCAAAGCTACAAGGTGAGACTCCTCATCTTCACTGGGCAGATAAAGAAACCTGCAGAAAGATTAAGTAGTTTGATTAACTCTCCACAGTAAGTGACAATTCTGAGTTTCAAAACCAGCTCTCTACGACTTCAAAGTCCTGTCCTCCTCCTCCTCCACTATGCTGTTGTTATAACTTCTTTTAACAAGTTATTTGAAAAACAGATGACAGTAGCAAAATAAAACTATTTTTTCTGGTTTCAGAAGGTAACAATGTTGACTAGCAACATCTAGAATATGAAGACTGCTGTACAAGGCTGCTTCTGCTAGTAGGGAGGGAGGGAAGAAGGTCTAGCCAGAAGACAAAGAAGGCTTCAACTGTTTCTTTAATATTAGTTCCTTTAAAAAATACACATTCAACCACACTGCCACAAGTACAATAAAATATTAACATTTATGAAATACAGGTGAAGGTTTTCTGGCTGTTTATTATACTATTATCTAATATATTCCCTCTGTATTTTTCTGTATGTTTGAAATATTTCCTTAAAAATAAACACGCACCACTCAACTACTACTCCACACTGTGGGAAGCTTCACGGAACTAAAGAAAATGACAGGATTCAGGGGTCTGGAAATTCATAATCAAGTCCTGATTGTGCCATTAGCCATGACATGCTCTTAAGAAATTCACAATCTTTTTGGAACTTAAGAACCTATGAAATCAGACCAGACTACAAGACGACAGCTTAGAGTCATGCAGTGTGAACATACAATTCATTTATCACCACTGCTACATCAATATTATTCCTGTCAGGCAGATAGACACCATCAGAAGATAGAAAGCTCAATAGCACAACAAATTCCTTTTAATTGTTAAATCTGGAGAGTACTTCCCAACATTTTTTTGAGTAAAATATTCTTTGTCATTCTATAATCCAGTGGCTCTCCATGTTTTCAAATGTGAAAATCCTTTCTTAAGGTATCATCACCATCTACGTGGTAGCTATGTGGATCTGCAGACTCCTTGTACTAACTCAGACAGTATATCAGTATGGGGGACACACTGTTACGAACTTTCAGACTCCTCCAATATTCACTATCATAGCAATTCAAACTTTATTACTAAGGGAGGCAGGGATTATGTATAAGACTCTATCAAAGCTCTCAGAAAGTTCAGACAACTGTCAAGTAGAACATTCGAGAAAGTAGAGAGCACAAAGATTTTAAGATTGTTTTACATGAAAAATATTAACCCCTCTAGTTTTTTTTAAATGAATAAGCCACACATTTATCTTCCTTAAAAGGCTTAACAATTTTGACCTCAGATGATCCACCTGCCTCGGCCTCCCAAAGGGCTGGGATTACAGGTGTGAAACACCATGCCCAGGCAACATGGCAAAACCCGTCTCTACTAAACACACAAAAATTAGCTGGATGTGGTGGTGCACGCCTGTAATCCCAGCTACTCGGGAGGCTGAGGCAGGAGAATTGCTTGAACTCAGGAGGCGGAGGTTACAGTGAGCTGAGAATGCGCCATGCACTCCAGCCTGGTGACAGAGCGAGACTCCATCTTAAACAATCAAACAAACAAAAAAACAAAAAAACTTAACAATTTTGCATATTTAAGTGCTACAAGTCAAAAAGATGCAAAGCAGTAGCCTGAAATGAGACATGAAACGTGGCGGCTCGCAGACCAAGTTTCAGTTCCAGTTGTTCTTACGTCCCAGTGTGAATTCTATTAATAACTACTTCAGGCCAGAGCTCTCTGTAGCCACACAGCTGACTTTTCTCATAATCTGGAATAATGGTATCAGATATGCTTAATCTGGGTCAAGTTACACAAGTTAGGGTTTTCTGTTTTTAAAAAGGAGAAAAGCTGGGACACAATATTAAAAATCATACTAGTTTTTTGAGTGCAAATCTGAAAACACAGTTATTGCTAAAATATTTTTGCTTTTGTATTATTAAAAGCTATAATGTTTTCAGAGAATACTTGGTATTCGGCCAATTAATACTCATTATTTGGCTAGGCGCGGTGACTCACGCCTGTAATCCCAGCACTTTAGGAGGCCGAGGCGGGCAGAATACCTCAAGTCAGGAGTTCGAGACCAGCCTGCCCAACATGCTGAAACCCTGCCTCTACTAAAAATACAAAAATTAGCCAGGCGTGGCGACACATGCCTGTAATCCCAGCTACCTGGGAGGCTGAGGCAGGAGAATCGTTTCAACTTGGGAGGCAGAGACTGCAGTGAGCCGAGATCAGGCCACTGCACTCCAACCGGGGTGACAGAGCAAGACTCCATCTCAAAGAAACAAAAAACAAACAAAACAAAACAAAACAAAAAAAACCCTTATTTAAGTAACATGAGTAGATGTCAATGGCATGTTACACAATAAGATAAACTTCGACTTTAAAACCAACTTTACTATAGGCCAATTGATGTAAACAAGTGGGACAGTTCCCATGGCGTATTTCTGGTCACAAAAAAAATCACCAAACTTCTAGAGACCCCAAACACTTCTAACACTAAACACTGAAAAAATGTGAGCTATAACATACATTTAAGAAACATTAACAACAAGATAATTATTTACCCTACTTCTTCCAGTTCAGGGTCACAGGTGGCCAGAGCCTGTCCCAACAATTCAGGGTGCCAGACTTGAACTAGCCCTGGGTAGGATGTCATCCTGTTGCAGGGTGCACTAACAAACACCCACATTCTCTCAGTCTGGGTCCTTGCAGACATGCCAACGAACATAACGAGCACATCTTTGGCGTGTCGGGGGAAACCAGAGTACTCAGAGAAAATTCACCCAGAGATGGGGGGAATATACAAACTCCATACAGACAGTAGCCTCTGCCAGAAGAGATTTTTTTTTTTTCCTCATCAACTTTTTACCAAAATTGTCCAAAATGTTGAACTAAATGACATTATTGAAGGATCTGCTATACTTTAAACTGGAAAAATAAAAGGCAACTAAGCATTGGTTAATAACATCTAGCGTTCAGGACACAAACTTGACATATTTAGCTTAGAAAGCATAAAATATTTTATGTGGAATAAATGCTAATACCTGATACTATATATATATATTTTCACTTCAGGATATTAATATATCACCCCTCATGGACTATACAATTAATCTGTACACATAAGCAAGAATAAATCAATTTAGCATACAGTCCACCTCCTTTAAATATCACTCATTACTTGCATAATCCAATCGACAAGTGGAAAAAGCTGGAGATGGCTGATGTCTAGCAGTCAAGCCACAGCATCAAAAATGTGCCAATATACTAAAAATGATGACCATGTGAAATTCTCAAATGATGTCCTTTAATTCTGATACGGGTGTGTTTGCTGCTGTTCATGTTCTCAACCTTTCACTGATGAGATAATGTATTACTGTTAGGAACTACCAAAAGAGCACCATTTGGATTACTCTGAAGTAGGCTTTTGGATTCGCAACTTGACCTCAGGAATCCCTCCACTGACCTATGGCCAAGTTGTGATCAAGCAATCTCTGTACTAATATTATCCCCTAGGAAAATGAAGTCTCCCCAGAAGATCTCGACCAATGTCATATGCTCTTCAATCCCCTTCAATTATTTTTTGGAATAGTTCATTTCCTCCCAGCCATTTGCTCCTAGCTCAAAACAAAACAAAACAAAAAAACCTTCTTAGCCAGTGAGTAAATTAACATGATGGTAAGGTTTTGAGACTTGCCAAGTGCTGAATCATGTTGATGCTTAGGTTTTTGTTTCTACACCTGGTTTGGGGGGCATAAACTCCCTCTAAGAATCCTAGCTACCTGAGTCAATCCACTGGAAGATGGGATCACTGCCCAGCAAATGCCACCCACTAAGAATTCAAAGTGAAACAAGATTCTTGGAATTGAATGGGAGAAAACAAAAGCTTTTCATTCAGTAGGTGGCACTCTTTCCTTATAAATGTTAACCCAGGCAACCACTAATATCAAAGATGTCATCTGCCCACTAATCATTTAAAAGAGAAGGCACATTAACTCCAACATCCTGTCCTAAATATAGTCTGAATCATTACTGTCTTCCTAAATGATGTCTGCCTCATTTCAATGAGATCCTGGAGTTGTTCATAAATATGCCAATTTCTTTTCACTATAGCAAAAGCTACAATTTCATAGAACCAAATAATTGCATTTACTTTAAACTGGCAGGTTTTGACTTATAACTTTTCCTGCTATATGCTTCAAAAGACATTCATCATAACTGTTTTCTAATTTTAATGATTTCAGATATAAATGACAATTTGAATGGAAATGGGGCAAAGAACTGTACTTGTAATACAGAAATTGTATTACTCCATTTCAAAACAAGACAGCTATTTTTCATAAACACGCATATGAATATTCTTTTTAAAAGAACAGCTTTGACTCATCATCACTCTGATACTGGACCAAAGTTATCAACCTGAAAACTTTTAAACTGAAAAATGAAAGCAGTCTGACAGCTAATAAAATGTGAGTTTGCCTAGCATACAGAAGCAGCAAAAAATAAAAACAAAACCCCCAGTTTATCCAGTTTTCCTTAGGAATATTTCTTGGTGTCAGTACTCTGTAGGGTCCACCTCATTACTGAAGCTCTAGGGTCCCCCTTGGAGAAACCATCCCAGGTCCTGCCTTCAGCCTCTCCGACTGGCCATGTCCCCTAAAACTCAGTGTGAAGAAATCTTTCTCAGTACTCACTCAGCAAGGAGCACTGCTACAAAGGCCTCTTATCTGTTTCCCATTCTTGACTTTGAGGTCCTTGAGGACAGAAATGGGTCTCAAGTTTATGTCTCCTGCCCTAGCAGAAAGCTTGGCACAAGGGTGGTAATCAATAAATATGTACTGAATAAAATAATGGAGTGATCTTTTCCCCTTGGACTTTTACTTGAGAACAAGGCCTTTGTCTTACTCATCTTTCATCCAGCCGTGCTGACTCCCAAATGCCCAGTATTTGTACATAGCAGGCTGTGAGGAAGCAATGCCTTTCCAATATGAGGTT
>NW_012106531.1:615655-638561 GCF_000951045.1 Mandrillus leucophaeus
CTCAGTACTCACTCAGCAAGGAGCACTGCTACAAAGGCCTCTTATCTGTTTCCCATTCTTGACTTTGAGGTCCTTGAGGACAGAAATGGGTCTCAAGTTTATGTCTCCTGCCCTAGCAGAAAGCTTGGCACAAGGGTGGTAATCAATAAATATGTACTGAATAAAATAATGGAGTGATCTTTTCCCCTTGGACTTTTACTTGAGAACAAGGCCTTTGTCTTACTCATCTTTCATCCAGCCGTGCTGACTCCCAAATGCCCAGTATTTGTACATAGCAGGCTGTGAGGAAGCAATGCCTTTCCAATATGAGGTTCTACACCAGAAAAATCTCCAAGATGTAAATAAGCTTCACTGAGGTCTTTGTGTATGCCAAGTATCCACTGTTAGTCCTGGGGCACTGCAGAAAGAGAAAAGAGCTCCCATACCACTCGGGAAAAACGACAGCTTTCAACCCCAGGAAAAGACTAAGAAACTAAGAAGCTAAGAACCGTGAGTCTAGATTCATCTATATTTCAGTGAAAACCTAACTTAGGACCTTATCCATGTCTATAATTTTGTTAATGGCTGTTGATTTTTCCTGTGGTTAGCAGGAATAAAATGCCTTGAAGAAAACCCTCAGAGATTCAAAGATCTTGTGGCTGGGAGGGGAGATGCAAAAGCCATGAGCTGCATCCTATTAGGGAAGCAACCTGAGAGGAAGAAAGGGAACTAGCTCAGGGGGTCAGTGAACGGGCATGTCTGGGGGGCAGTCCTGGAACTCCCGAATCCATATTCCTCAAACCTAGATTCTCCTAGCTTAAGATAGGGGCATACTGCTGGCAGGATACATTTGAAACCACAGCATAAGCATGAAAAATGGAGCATCTATTTTCTAGAGTGTCAATTTTATTCCCAGATTTCTGAAAGGAGTACCCTGTCATGGTTTTATGTTAAAGATACAAAGGTGGCTAAAATACAAAATTCAAATGGATTAAGATAAATCAAAAGACCTGAGACGTGAATCGATTTTGTTCACTGTTTGAAGTAAGCATTACTAGGATGACCGTCTGCACGGACACTCCGGGTCCCTTTTCTTCAGTCCTCTAAAAGAAGTGTGCTGGGTGGATGGGGCCAAAATGTTTGACAATAGGCTGAAGCAGCTGTTCTCAACAACTATGCCATCATAATATGACAGTCACATATACAAGACAAAACTTCAATAAACTGTTTGGGGACTGCCACACAACTAGCCATAAATAAATAGTAACAAGTCACCCCTGACCCGAAGCAGAGATAAGATAAACCACACAAATGCCAAAGTGTTAATCACATCTCTACCACTTTCCCTATCCAAGAAAGCCTACCAGTATGCAAGAGAATAAGTAATATCTATATGGGTATTTCTAAATAGGACCGAAATTATTTCTCTAAAAACTAATCACTTTAACACTCTGACATTTCATTATTGCCAAAAAAGTACTCCTTAATTACCTTCCCAGGTGCACTGCCACACCCATGTCATCAACATCAAAATTTGACTGGCTGCTAGTCAGGTACACATACTGACCAAGTTGAAATCTGGAGATAAAGAGTATTTCTATGAGGTATTTAAAAGCGACCATTAGGAAGACGGTAGACAAACACAAGAGCCACTCAGAGGGCTCGGACAGAAAACAATTCTCTCAACAACCTGGGACAGAGATGGTCCTTTAGAGGAACTGCTCACATCAACCTCAGTCGAGTCCACAAACCAAGCAGAAATTATGAAATGGGTTCTGAGCACACTTATAAACACATTTTTGTTAGAATGTTATCTCTCTGAGAGCAGGCATTTGTGTCTGTTTCATCACTGCCATCTTCCCAGTATCTGCATATAGCAAAATATCTGCATATTCACAAAATTTGTTGAGTGAATGTTTTGTTATACTACAAGCTACAATAATTTAAACAAAGAAAACACAAACATTTCTATCTACAAATTTCCTATTTCAAAGGTAGAGCAAGCTTTTCATTACAGACTGGCTTCCTATTAACCATCAGCTGACCCCCTCCAAGCCGCCATCTCCTTGAGAAATGATGATGTTTCAGAAAAGCACGCTCACTACTTTAACCACAAATTAAACTTTTTCCTCTCTGTGCCATCTCAACTTGTAAAATTCCCCCCCTTTTTATCTTAAAACAAAAAAACCACCAAACCCTAAAATGCTTCATCTTTGCAAACATTCTGGCTTCTACTTCTCTCCCATCTCCCTCCTTCTCCAGGTTTCTCCAGAGTAGCCTATGCTTCTGCACCTCCTTTATCCCTCAGTAAAGTATGTCCCACTCCCATCACTCCACTAACGCACGTCCTTAATTATAAAATTAAGATATACTTAATTTTATCTTATTACTTATAAGACTTATTATCACAATATCTAAAATTAAGTATCTTATTTGATACAAGTTATTCTCTTAAAAGCTGTATATAAATAATATACACATAATAAAATAATTTTCAGGAGCCTGACACCATCACCCTTATTCTGGCTGGGGTGTCAACTCACATTTTAATTTAAAAGGCTTCCTTAAAGCACAACAATATTTCTCTCATCTTTTTTCTTTCTTTTTTTTTTGAGACGGAGTCTTGCTCTGTTGCCCAGGCTGGAGTGCAGTGGCATCATCTCAACTCGCTGCAACCTCCACCTCCTGGGTTCAAGTGATTATCCTGCCTCAGCCTCTTGAGTAGCTGGGATTACAGGCACCTACCACCATGCCCAGCTAATTTTTTGTATAGTACAGGCAGGGTTTCAGCATGTTGGCCAGGCTGGTCTCGAACTCCTGACCTTGTGATCTGCCCAAAAGCAAATTAATAGGCAGTATTCACCAAGCTGTCCTCATATTCAGCATACACACAGAATCCTGTCAAATCCAGGTAGAACCTCAACTACCCTTTCAGCTTCCTCCAAGAGTTTCTTATGAAATTAGCTACAAGTAATCAATAACTAGCTAGAGAACACAAAAATTAAACTCTCTTTTTATCTTCCCTGGCTCCAGCATTTACACCTGGCGCTTACTCAGTTCCCAGCACAGTATGCACACATAGGAAAGTATGTCAATAAACACGTATCGAGCTGAAGTGACAGTGTTTAAGTTTCCATCCATAAGCAGTTCACATAAAAGACTTACAGGCCAGCAAACTATAATTATTGAAGAAAAAATAATGGCATGTCAGAGACACAGTTAAGGATAAAGATATTTATCTTGCCTCGAAGGAGATTTCAGTTTTACCTGAGTGACCTTTCTATAAACTAAAAGATAATCTCCTTTGTTGGGAAGGCATAGGGATCAGGAAGATTACTGAATTCTCTCAGAGCCACTAAGCTCTTTTATAATTATCAAAGAAGGTGCCTGCTGAACACAAAATAAAGGCCCCACATGTGACAGGCAGGCATTCGTTAACTTACTTCACTAGTGAAGAACAACTACTAGTAACAGAATAAATGAACAGAAGTCCATCTAGGCATAACTTAACACTAGATGCTGGCCTTAGATATCATCTTTACTCAAATTAATAAAAGGGTATTACCTACCAAGAATAATTAATTCTCTTAATTAAAACACATTAATTAAAAGAATGCTGAAGTGTGAAATAAGCCTAAATTTAAAATAACTGGAAATGAAAACCAGCTTTCCCTGCCCCCCGCCAAGGTCCATTTGTAAAGAGCTTTAACAAGTGTGTCTTGTTGTAAAGATGTACATTTCAGAATGCCTGAGGCAATGCAGGAAGTTCCCTGGGAGCATGCACAGAGATACTCAGGTGTGAGCTGAGGCACTGTGGGGGAGGGAGTGTGTGCATAGACAGCAGTAGGTCATGAGCGTTCACTCTCCCCTTACCACTCTGCAAGGCTGCACAGGCACCAAGTGTGAAGCATGTGAGACACTCTGGGCAGGCACTCTGTGAAGTACTCCAAAAGTGTTAACAATTACGGCTTTTAATGCATGGGCACACCAAGCATATCTCCAATTCTGCTGGCAAAAAACGTATATATTAACAAAGTTCAACCATACTTTTCCCTGAAGCCTCGTCTCTTCCCTGGCATGGTAAAAACACTGAAATCTAAATGTATTTGTGTTTATAACTTGCCTTATGTTATAAGAACTTCATATAAAAACAAAAAAATGATAGCAAAGCACAGGGGCTCATACCTGTAATCCCAGCACTTTGGGAGGCCAAGGCAGGCGGATCATGAGGTCAGGAGATCAAGACCATCCTGGCCAACATGGTGAAACCCCGTCTCTACTAAAAATACAAAACTTATCTGGGTGTGGTGGCACGCACCTATAATCCCAGCTATTAGGGAGGCTGAGGCAGGAGGATCACTTGAACCCGGGAGGTGGAGGTTTCAGTGGGCTGAGATAGCGCCACTGCACTCCAGCCTTGTGACAGAGCGAAACTCCGTCTCAAAAAAAAAAAAAAAAAAAACAAACCTTAAAATGCTTCACTAATGTTTTCTGTATTTTTGGAAGACCTAAACAGATAATTTAAAAAGTCATCACTACATACGATTTTGACTTCATAATACACTATGTGATGAATAAAAGCTAAGACAAATAAATGAATAATTTTTCCAAGACAATAAAATCTGTGTTTTGATTAAACAAACTTATCTCTTGATTTAAAAAAAAAAATGCAAAGATAATCATAAAGGTTAAGAACGCAGGCTTGAAGTCAAACTGCTAAGGTTCAGTTTCAGGTTTCGCCGCCCACTAGCTCTGCTACCACCTTGCCAGGATACCTCACCTCTCACAGTCTCTGATTTCTCATATGTAAAATGGGAATCAAAATTCACAAGGATGATGTAAGACTTAAACGAGACAAACTACATAAGGCATCCAGTGTACCAAGCACAGAGGAAGTTAACTATTATTGCCATTTCAGATAAGTACAGTAGGAGAGTGACAATGAACTAGGATGATTGAGGTTGGGTCCCAGACCCAGCACTATACTGAAGCAGGAAACCTCTCAACAATGGCTGAACCCCTTATCCTTGCCACTTTTACTGCTTAGAGTCAGGAGGTTGTCCTTCTGAATTCTAAAATGCTATGATCATAAATCGTAGTATTTTATTTTTACCCTTCTGAAAGGGTAGGTTTTTATATTCATCATCTCATTTGCTCTTCCCAAATTCTGTAAGTATGAAGGGTATCATTATTTCTAATTTATAGATGAGGTCAAACTCAAAAGAGGTCAAATAAAGTAACTTTACTCAAAATCCTGCCAAAGTGTTAGGACAGTAATGGGGAACAGTCTCACAAGCCTGAGCCAGTGCTAACACTTCATCTACCACAATAAGCAGTCAGACAGCAGGTTAAATATCTTTCCACTAAAGACACCTGGCAATTCCCTCTCCAACAGCTAAAAGCGGAAAGAGGAAATCAAATATGCCCACAAGGAATGTCTAGACTCTTGAATTTCAACTGCAATTCAATTAGGTTTTTTACTTTAACAGACACAATAAACTGTTTAGTATCAAAGTAATTTTGGTTTTCAAAGTATTATCTACAAAAATCTCACCTTCACATAAAGTAGGTCTCCTTAACTCTTGTGAGGTCAAAAAAGAATTCTCATGGAACTTGTCTCTTATACACATCTAGATGTGTATAAGAGACAGGGTCAGGCCAACCTCCGCCTCCTGGGTTCAAGTGATTATCCTGCCTCAGCCTCTTGAGTAGCTGGGATTACAGGCACCTACCACCATGCCCAGCTAATTTTTTGTATAGTACAGGCAGGGTTTCAGCATGTTGGCCAGGCTGGTCTCGAACTCCTGACCTTGTGATCTGCCCAAAAGCAAATTAATAGGCAGTATTCACCAAGCTGTCCTCATATTCAGCATACACACAGAATCCTGTCAAATCCAGGTAGAACCTCAACTACCCTTTCAGCTTCCTCCAAGAGTTTCTTATGAAATTAGCTACAAGTAATCAATAACTAGCTAGAGAACACAAAAATTAAACTCTCTTTTTATCTTCCCTGGCTCCAGCATTTACACCTGGCGCTTACTCAGTTCCCAGCACAGTATGCACACATAGGAAAGTATGTCAATAAACACGTATCGAGCTGAAGTGACAGTGTTTAAGTTTCCATCCATAAGCAGTTCACATAAAAGACTTACAGGCCAGCAAACTATAATTATTGAAGAAAAAATAATGGCATGTCAGAGACACAGTTAAGGATAAAGATATTTATCTTGCCTCGAAGGAGATTTCAGTTTTACCTGAGTGACCTTTCTATAAACTAAAAGATAATCTCCTTTGTTGGGAAGGCATAGGGATCAGGAAGATTACTGAATTCTCTCAGAGCCACTAAGCTCTTTTATAATTATCAAAGAAGGTGCCTGCTGAACACAAAATAAAGGCCCCACATGTGACAGGCAGGCATTCGTTAACTTACTTCACTAGTGAAGAACAACTACTAGTAACAGAATAAATGAACAGAAGTCCATCTAGGCATAACTTAACACTAGATGCTGGCCTTAGATATCATCTTTACTCAAATTAATAAAAGGGTATTACCTACCAAGAATAATTAATTCTCTTAATTAAAACACATTAATTAAAAGAATGCTGAAGTGTGAAATAAGCCTAAATTTAAAATAACTGGAAATGAAAACCAGCTTTCCCTGCCCCCCGCCAAGGTCCATTTGTAAAGAGCTTTAACAAGTGTGTCTTGTTGTAAAGATGTACATTTCAGAATGCCTGAGGCAATGCAGGAAGTTCCCTGGGAGCATGCACAGAGATACTCAGGTGTGAGCTGAGGCACTGTGGGGGAGGGAGTGTGTGCATAGACAGCAGTAGGTCATGAGCGTTCACTCTCCCCTTACCACTCTGCAAGGCTGCATAGGCACCAAGTGTGAAGCATGTGAGACACTCTGGGCAGGCACTCTGTGAAGTACTCCAAAAGTGTTAACAATTACGGCTTTTAATGCATGGGCACACCAAGCATATCTCCAATTCTGCTGGCAAAAAACGTATATATTAACAAAGTTCAACCATACTTTTCCCTGAAGCCTCGTCTCTTCCCTGGCATGGTAAAAACACTGAAATCTAAATGTATTTGTGTTTATAACTTGCCTTATGTTATAAGAACTTCATATAAAAACAAAAAAATGATAGCAAAGCACAGGGGCTCATACCTGTAATCCCAGCACTTTGGGAGGCCAAGGCAGGCGGATCATGAGGTCAGGAGATCAAGACCATCCTGGCCAACATGGTGAAACCCCGTCTCTACTAAAAATACAAAACTTATCTGGGTGTGGTGGCACGCACCTATAATCCCAGCTATTAGGGAGGCTGAGGCAGGAGGATCACTTGAACCCGGGAGGTGGAGGTTTCAGTGGGCTGAGATAGCGCCACTGCACTCCAGCCTTGTGACAGAGCGAAACTCCGTCTCAAAAAAAAAAAAAAAAAAAACAAACCTTAAAATGCTTCACTAATGTTTTCTGTATTTTTGGAAGACCTAAACAGATAATTTAAAAAGTCATCACTACATACGATTTTGACTTCATAATACACTATGTGATGAATAAAAGCTAAGACAAATAAATGAATAATTTTTCCAAGACAATAAAATCTGTGTTTTGATTAAACAAACTTATCTCTTGATTTAAAAAAAAAAATGCAAAGATAATCATAAAGGTTAAGAACGCAGGCTTGAAGTCAAACTGCTAAGGTTCAGTTTCAGGTTTCGCCGCCCACTAGCTCTGCTACCACCTTGCCAGGATACCTCACCTCTCACAGTCTCTGATTTCTCATATGTAAAATGGGAATCAAAATTCACAAGGATGATGTAAGACTTAAACGAGACAAACTACATAAGGCATCCAGTGTACCAAGCACAGAGGAAGTTAACTATTATTGCCATTTCAGATAAGTACAGTAGGAGAGTGACAATGAACTAGGATGATTGAGGTTGGGTCCCAGACCCAGCACTATACTGAAGCAGGAAACCTCTCAACAATGGCTGAACCCCTTATCCTTGCCACTTTTACTGCTTAGAGTCAGGAGGTTGTCCTTCTGAATTCTAAAATGCTATGATCATAAATCGTAGTATTTTATTTTTACCCTTCTGAAAGGGTAGGTTTTTATATTCATCATCTCATTTGCTCTTCCCAAATTCTGTAAGTATGAAGGGTATCATTATTTCTAATTTATAGATGAGGTCAAACTCAAAAGAGGTCAAATAAAGTAACTTTACTCAAAATCCTGCCAAAGTGTTAGGACAGTAATGGGGAACAGTCTCACAAGCCTGAGCCAGTGCTAACACTTCATCTACCACAATAAGCAGTCAGACAGCAGGTTAAATATCTTTCCACTAAAGACACCTGGCAATTCCCTCTCCAACAGCTAAAAGCGGAAAGAGGAAATCAAATATGCCCACAAGGAATGTCTAGACTCTTGAATTTCAACTGCAATTCAATTAGGTTTTTTACTTTAACAGACACAATAAACTGTTTAGTATCAAAGTAATTTTGGTTTTCAAAGTATTATCTACAAAAATCTCACCTTCACATAAAGTAGGTCTCCTTAACTCTTGTGAGGTCAAAAAAGAATTCTCATGGAACTTATTTAATTTTTGCATTAGTCCTACATAAGCAATCATAAGTATCTTGAAATACATGAGAATATTCAAAAGGATTAACGTTTAATGTTCTAAAAGAAAAAGTAAATGATACTGGATATCATTTAATAAAGGCATAAATGTCAATTTTTGAAAGTGCAAACTAAATGCCTGCCTGATAGTTGGTCTGATTAAACTCGAATAACAAAATGAACACATAGATAATTAGAAATCATGGGTTAAAAAAAATTAGGGCTAGTTTTTTTTGTGGTCTATCTTCCTCTCTCATAGACTCTGCCTAGAAAGAAGCCTGATTAGGTTTTGGAGTTCACCGGTTTGCGGTGGATTCTGCCACCTTCCCTTTTCTACCCCCTGCTCTCCCTCCCATTCCTAATCCTGCAGGTGGGAATCACAGGGGACACATATAATCACAGAGGAGCGAGAGTAATGGCTTTCAGGTTTCTGCAGTGACTGCAGTCTCTGAACCTCAAATTCACACACATGATCCTAAAAAAACCAACATTTTATCCCATTTTCACGGGTTAAAAAAAAGAGTTATAGAAGACAGAACTGGAATGCAGAAATGATAAAATTTCTAGGCTACTTTAATGCAAGAATACTGTACTTGAAAAGACCTGACACACATGGCTACTGCTAATAAGCATATGGGAAAGAATGAATTAACATTTTCAATATATTATATTCCTTACGCAGAAACTTCTTACAAAACATTTAAGAGCTGTTACCAATGGTTTTAATGTAGGCAATCTTTCATAGTGCGTTACCAAAAAAAAAAAAAAAAAAAATCAAACCTAGATTAGGTATTAAAAAAAAAACAAACAGTAAATGACAACATAAAATTCTGTGTCTTTGGGCTAAATTTTGTGACAGATTTTTAAACTCTTTAACCAATATAAGATTTAGCTCGCGTGCTCTAAATACACACAAAATGATATAGCTGGGGCAGAAGTAACCCAATAGTGTAAGGACAGGAAGTCAGACTAGGAGTAAAAAAGTACAGTACAGGTAATCCAAAGTATAAAGCAGATGGGTAGCGTTTGATTACAAACACAAACCCTACCAATGCTCAATAAATGGTTTATAAAATATTTATTTTTAAATAAAGAACTGAGAAATTTACAGGAAAATGTGTGTATACCAGCACTACAGCAACTTTTCTATAGCACAGAACCCAGTGTAAGAGGCTTACTGAAGATCCCGGAACACCAAGTCCCAAAACAACTTGGCCATGTAGAGTGAAAAGGCAATAATTTAGCAAGATCTGTATATGTATGGGGGTGGGGGAGGTAGTAAATGTATGTGTTTAAGAAAGAGAGAGGGAAGGTGAAACATTAAACGGAAACAGAACTTGGGGAAAAAAATTTCATTTTGGATTAGGGTATGGCCAACAGTATATTCTACTCAGATAAGAAATGTCTACTAATTTGCTTTTAGTAATTAAAATCTATGACTTTAAAATTTTAAATTTACAACTAAAATCTGCAAAATCTGTGACATCTATTAGTATTCTGGGGGCATCTTCAACAAGAAGAAAACATTATATTACACAATATAACTCTGACCACATTTCTTTAGAAGGCTGCTGGATTCAGAGGTGCTTCAGACACTAACAGTTTTGTGTCTTATCACCAAAACTTGGTCCAAGAAGTAAGAGGGAGAAGAAAAAGCAAGAAGTTCTTGAGCATAAACCTTTTCTCTTTAATGCCAAAACTGCTTTTTTTGGACCTGAGCCCAAAAAGGGAAGGCTTTCCTCTCGTGTGTCTTCAGCACTATTTAAAACTCTCCCAGCAAATCATCTTGCAGTGGAGGGAATGTCCTACTATCCACTTAAAAAACTGCAGGATGATTTCAGTTTGCATTGTGCAGATGACAGCTTAGCTGCCTTATTTACTAGTAACAAAATGTACAGTCAGGTATCACCATCAGCCACAACTAGCTAGAGAATGGTGCTGAGGTGACCAAGATTCAAAAGACTTTGCTTTATTCCTGATCACAGCCTTATCTGGAAATCACATGCTAGTAGCACAGAATAAGTGCCCCAAATAAATATCTAATAACTGATCACAACAATAAGAACTAGCATGGGTTGGGGTAGAAGCAGGAAGGGTCAAGCATTCTTTACTGCCAGGAATCCAAGACAAAAAGTAATTACTGCTGAATGTCCATGTGCTCTGCAATGAATTATGAGCAGTTTCAGTTCTGTGTATAAAAAACAGCAATGCAGGCTTGGCATGGTGGCTCACGCCTGTAATCCTGGCATTCTGGGAGGCCAAGGCGGGTGGATTGCTTGAGCCCAGGAGTCGGAGACCGGCCTATGCAACATGGTAAAACCCCATCCCTAAAAAACAAAACAAAACAAAACAAACAAACAAAAAATTAGCTGGGCATGGCAGCATGCGCCTGTGGTCCCAGCTACTTGGGAGGCTGAAGTGGGAGGATCAACGGAGTCCGGGATGGTTGAAGCTGCAGTGAGTCATGATCGTGTCACTGCACTTCAGCCTGGGTTAAGGAGTGAGACCCTATCTCAAAAAAAAAAAAAAGAAAAGAAAAGAAAAACAGCAATAGGCAAGGTGGTTTGTGTGAATACGCTTCAAGTTGGTGCAATTACAATGATTAAATCAGTTAAACAGTCTTATTCCAAGTCTATTTGAAAGTCGTAATTTTTTAGAACTTGAGCCCAAAATAATAGGATTAACAGTGAAATGCATTTGCATTTTCTAGTAGCTGTCAACTTTATCCAAATTACATGAAAAGAGCTCCCAAAATATAATTGTGAATTTTGACAATTAGGAAGCAATACGATTGATACCAAGCGATGCATTTTTAACCTAAAAAAAGATGCATACATATTACTTACAAAAAGGTCTTTATAAACATAGGAAGAAGTCAAAGAAGAGGCTTTTTTAGAGGTTATATCCAAGAATGTCCCTTCTTTACACAATTAACATTGAGAAGAAAAAGATAGCTTTTAATAGCAAGGTTGTCAAAAAATTAAAGTTGTTTTCAAAACTGTCCCCTTAGTAAGGTAGTATTTGCTAAACACAAACATGTTAATAACTCTGACCTAATTTATTTTCTCCAATTTGTAAAGTAATATTCTCCTAGCAGTTATAAGCTTTTTTAAAAACATATTTTCTTATCACTTAATGTTGCTTAACAAATATGATTTCTTTTTTCTAAGCCTTTGTTGCTTTTCATTTGCATTTCTCTTTATAGTTGTTACCCAGGTTTAAAATTCCAAGAGTTTATAAGTTCAAAAAACTAATTGTTGTTTCAATAATTACAGCTAAATTCAGCCACAAGAAGTAATTTCCAAGTTAAATTTTTGGAGAGTTGCTAGAGCTTGAAGGGAACTGAGAGATTATGTAAACCAACCTTTTCTTTTCACAGATGAGAAAACAAGACCAATAAACCTGCATTAGGTCACAGAGATGAGAACTATGAGATGCTTTATCCCATATCACAGAATTTTGAAAGTTGCCATTTTCTATTTTTCTAGTAAATCATTTCAAAATAACGGGAAAATGTATTGTTACCAAGATGATGCATTACCTACACAAACTGCCTTTGCTGAC
Organism: Mandrillus leucophaeus; assembly: GCF_000951045.1. NCBI lineage: Eukaryota > Metazoa > Chordata > Mammalia > Primates > Cercopithecidae > Mandrillus > Mandrillus leucophaeus. Next base: position 627,827 of record NW_012106531.1, read on the forward strand.
CTAGTGGTAAGTAGCACGGCAACCTTGGGGGAGGCTCTTAACCTCATCCTCATCTGTACAGTTAAAGGTTTAAGTAGTGAGAATAGATAGTTATGTGCAAGAGTACTATCTATAGTTAGTATTAACTGAATACTTTTCTGGATCAAGAATGGTGCTTGATCCAGAAAAGCACCACTAAAATGGTACCAACGATCCCATTTTAGAGACAAGAAATTCAAGGTACAGAGAAGTGACTTCCCTGGGGTCCAAGTAGCTAACAGGTCTAATTCCTAGGGCCCAGGTTCTTTTTTTGTATTTTTAGTAGAGATGGGGTTTCATCATGTTGGCCAGGCTGGTCTCGAATTCCTGACTTCAGGTGATCCACCCGCCTCGGCCTCCCAAAGTGTTGGGATTACGGGCGTGAGCCACTGTGCCTGGCCGGACCCAGGTTCTTAATCACTACAGTATATGGTCTCTGAAATGTCAACATGTAGTTCCAAAACCAAATTCAGGACCACAGTGGATAGAATTCATTTTGCCATGAGAACACTTCCCAATCTGTGAACCTCTGAAACTATGTGGCGCTACTGAAGTGCAAAAGCACAGCTCCCAGATTTGTGACCCCAGACTGTCTTGTCCCAGCTCTGATGTAAATCCTTCCTGGGGCCTCCTGACCCACTTCCTAACACTCTGTGGCTACCTGTCAAATTACAAAGGCTTTTTTATTTGGTCCTAAGTGCTGAGATCCAAGGATTGGTCAGTAGTGGCAATACAAGGCAGAGAGCTCTGCGTGGCTCTCTCTCTGGCCAGAGCCAGACATTGTGTCCCAGCTGGGTCTCTGCACCCTGCCTCCACTCTGACCGAGTTACCAGAACTATACTTGCAGTCCTCCATGCCATCCTAAGACTGCTGATTTCTGGGTCTGTGTGTTCTCCACCCACCCCTAGGCCACAAAACCTCCTTGTAAGTTCCCTTCACCTGGTTCACTCCTCCACATTCATCAGGACTTGGCTTGGTGCTCCACCTCACATTTCCCAAAAAAGCCCCCTGATGCCTCCCTGACTCCCAGTGGACTGGGGCCTGCACTGTCTTTGTCATCAGGTAAGCTCCTCCACAGGCAAGTGACTACAGGATGGTGACGTCCCTCCTGCTGTGTCCCCAGCACCTTGGTGCCTGGCTCACAGCTCTGGGAGTGTTTCCTGGGGGCATGGACATCTCCTTCTCAGAAGTGACAGCAGGACTGAAGACACTCGCTCTAGCATGCTTACTACTCTGACCTTTCCTTTCTCAAGAAAGAACATCCACAGATCTGACAAAAAGGGATGTGAGTGACCTGCACATCTAACATGCTTGCTCACCTACAACCTGTCAGCTTGCTGGGACCCTGTCTGCGCAGGTCCAGCAGCTGACATAAACCTTGTGATGCCTACATCGTCATCAAGCTCTCTGCTTGAAGTATTTAAGCATATCTGTTGTCTGAACTGTGAAGGCCTCAGTTTGTTCTCAAGGACGGCAATATGTAGGTTGGCAGCAACATTTTTTCCCTGAGACCACACCTCTAAGCTTTTACCTCAAAATAAGAAAATCTGATTCACTTTACAATACTGTGTGCTTTACAAACATCTCTTTGTAAACTGTCGTTCAGAAAGACCTGACTACATGTACAATGATAGAGAAAAACACTAAAAAGGCTTAAAAGTAGCAAATCTACCTCAGGTATCGAGGAAGGTTAACACCAGAGTTCAGCAGAATTCACAGTATAGCACTGATTTCTACAAAGCCACATCTGTTTTTTAGTGGAATACCAGTAATTCTTTATTGCAAAGAGAATAAAAACAAAACAAACAAACAAAAAACCTCACCACAGAGCTGGAAGGAGTATTCTAGATAGACGTTAGAGCATTGGGCATGCCGAGAAAGGGTGATCAGCTGCAGGACAGAGCTGGAATTCAGCTGGTTAACAGTCCAACCAGAGAAGCCATTTCAAATGCCTTATCTATGTATTCATGCCAACACTTTTTATAAAATAAATTTTTAAATAAAAATTGTTTTCTAAAAAAAAAAAAAGAAGGGTCAGTTGAGGGACTAAAACTATGAGCATGGTGCCCAATGACTGCAGCAGACTGTTCTGAGGGACTGCTGAGATTGAGCAGAGGCCTGAGAGCTAGGGGTTTCTGAACTGCGTTACAGAGTCTGAACTTTATTCTGAGGGTGAAGAAAAGGTTGACAGTGAGTTGACAGTGGCCTGACCCTGGGTTAGCAGCCGTGGCAGTGGAGAAAGTTGGGTGGATTCTCAGGCTAGTAGGAGAGTGGTAACAACAAGAACTGGTGACTGATTGGAAGCTGAAGGTGTGAAAGCCAGAAGAGTAAGAGCACAGCATTTAAAGCGACAGTAGCAGTGTTTACCCTGATGGGCACCCTAAATCACATGGAGATCTGAATGCAAGGATGAAGAGGCTGAGCAGGACAGGGACGCAGCCTGGACATGTGACTGCCACAGTGCCTGGCAGAGGGGTCCCTCCTGGAGGAACTATCCTGGAGAAAGTTGTAAGCAGGATTCTGTCATAAAAGCCAAGATGTCTTAGGCACCACAATATCAGTGAGTCAGCAAAGATACAGCTGATAATCTCCCGACAGACCCTTTCTTTCTGGTTAAAGACTAGCTTTCCTTCAATCTTTGTACAAAACTTGAAATCTGGTTATTTAAGAATCTAGGCTCAGCCGGGCGCAGTGGCTCACACCTGTAATCCCAGCACTTTGGGAAGCTGAGGCGGGTGGATCACCGGAGGTTGGGAGTTCAAGACCAGCCTGGCCAACATGGTGAAACCCTGTCTCTACTAAAAATACAAAAATTAGCTGGGCTTGGTGGCAGGCGCCTGTAATCCCAGCTATTCGGGAGGCCGAGGCAAGAGAATCACCTGAATCCTGGAGGCAGAGGTTGTGGTGAGCCGAGATCGTGCCATTGCACTCCAGTCTGGGCAACAAGAGCGAAACTCCATCTCAAACAAAAAAAAAAAAAAGAGAAGAAGAAGAATCTATGCCCTTGGAGCAAGAACAATATCTTTAAGACTCTGTCTCAAAAAAAAAAAAAAAAAAAAGGAAAAGATCAGTATATTAGTGATAGTGGTGATTATTAAGCATTTTAAAGAAACTGTAGGGTATAAAATGACTCAGGTCAACAGTAACAAAAAAGATTTTTCCACACAGATAATCGTTAAGACATCTGGTGAGCAGCATCCAATTTTATATAATTCTAAAGTACATATTTATTCAGTATCATCAAGGCTAGAGAACTACATCTTACAGAAAAGTTAGAGGCTTACCACTGAAAGGTCAAGACACTTTCTATAACTATCTTGGATAGTAACTTTCCTTAATCTATATTACAAGCTGCCCAACTTCACTGAGTATATTTTTAAATGGTAGAGGCTACCCAGGTGGAACTAACTGTACCAATGCCAGGTGGCCCCGACTGCAATGTTTTGACATCCTCTTCTCCCTCTCTCCTCTGTCAGGTGTGCCAACACTGCTGCCTTTGGGGAACCTGCCTCCTGCAGGACTCACACTGCCACCGCCTCTAACTGGCTGCTTCTAATTGCTGCATGTTAGGAACACCACATTAACAAGATTGCATGAACAACCTCTGAAATAAGTATCAATCCTGAGCAAATGCCCTGGGAACTCTTCTAAGTGTAAAATCAAAGTGCTTCAAAGCACATATTTTGTTACAGGTCGTTTGGCTGCTTTGAGCATTTTTTCTTACTTCTTAGTGCTAACTCACGTTCTAGATAAGAGAGGCTGCTGGGTTTACTTACCAACAGTAAACTTTAAAATGTTTTCTGTTATATAGGTTCTTGGCTTCTGCAATCTCGTGGAGTACCTGCCTAACAAATACTATCTGCAATGCAAATGTGAACTTTTATTTATCCCAAGTTGAATTATGATCAAATTAATGAATTTTGGATGAAGTAGGGTTATCAAGACAAGAATTCTAAAAATGATATCTTGAGTTTAGATGACATCCTGAGAACTTAAAAAATAAGAATATTAATGCATGACACCTTTATGTGTATATTCATTCACACAGATGTATGTGTGAATATATAAATGCATATATATACACACACACACATTCTTAACTCCCTATTAAGTACAGAATAATTATATATTCATAGCAGACTCTTCTTACCTATAAAGTTGTCATGCAGTATAGCTATTTGCTCTCTACTACATTAAGCTGTCCTATTTCACTCGAGGCACTAGGCATGTCTACAAGTCCAGATACCTCTCAATGAGTCTATCACAAATCTACAATGTGGAAACACCAATAGTCTAGACTTTTGTCATTTAACACCTTTTTAGTTATGTCCTAAATTACGTCTGACTAAACAGGAAAAACAGTGGATCCACTAATTTGAACATGCCATGCCATTATCCCTCTCATTCATTTATTCAACAAATATTTACACAGTGTCTACCCTATGCCAGGCATCTTGCTAGGTGCTAGGTCCAGGCCCTGCCCACTCAGTCTTCAGTCTTCTGGGGAAGGTAGTCATTCATCAAATGAGATAACAAATGTACAAGCACAACACTGACAGTAGGGACACCCTGCTACAAAGCCAGTCCGGGCGGATCAGGGAAAGCTTCCCTGAGGAAGTGTCAATGACTTAACAATGAGGAGCTGACTTTATGGAGAAACAGTGTTCCTGGCAGAAGGAGCATGTGAGGGCCCTATAGCAGAAGGCAATGAGTCTGAGGAAATGAAAGCAGGCAACCCTGCCATGGAACAAGGGCAAGTGTGAGCTGAGATGGGCCTGGAGAAGCATGCAGGGGCCCGACCAGGCAGGGACTCAGTAAGGCACGTTAAAGATTTCCTAGTCTTTATCCAAATGGAAGGCATCTGAACATCTTAAAATTAAATTATATTTACTTTTCTGGAGGGAGAAAGTTATGATCAGATTTACATTTTGAAATGATCACTCTGGCCACCTAATACAGAGAACAGATTGGAACAGACGGCAAAGGAGAAAGGACACAGAATCAGGCAAGGAGGCTACTAAGTTAGTGGAAATGAGAGACAATGGGCACCTGGCTAGGGGTGTGATAATAGGTCAAACTGCCAGCACCTAAGGATGGACTGAATCTGAGGAGGTGAGAGGAGGAGGTGTCAAGGGTGACTTCTCGGTTCTGGTTCTGCCATTTAACGAGCAGGGAACATGTTAGGAGGTTTAGGGAAGATCTTGAATTTGGTTTTAGACATCTGACTAGCCAGGTGTAGGTCTGGACTTGAGGAGAGGTCATGGTTAGGACAATAAACTCTGCAATCATTTGTAAATGGTCCATAACTGATCTAAGGGCATTAATAAGACTGGGGTGGGGATGGACAAGACAGAATGAGAGAAGGCCTAGGACCACCCTGGGGATCTTTTAGTATCAACGTTCAAGAGGATGAAGATGGGCGCCACGGAAGAAGTGTCATAGTTAAGAGGAAAATCAGGAGGGCTTACCAATTAACTCAAATAACCAGACACTTTCAAATACCAGGAATTCAATTTTCTCAATATTTGACAGTTTGAGCATGGCTCCTATTATTTTGTAACTACACTGATTAGAAGGCTCATATAATATAAAATTGGTCAATATTATCAATGACTGCGTGTTAAATGCCAACTACTGCTATCAAACATCAAGCAATGGTCTGGGCGCAGTGGCTCATTCCTGTAACCCCAGCACTTTGGGAGGCCAAGGTGGGCGGATCACTCGAGGTCAGGAGTTCAAGACCAGCCTGGCCAACATGGTGAAATACTATCTCTACAAAAAAATACAAAAATTAACTGGGCATGGTGGGGCATGCCTATAATTCCAGCTAGTTACTCGAGAGGCTAGGCAGAACTGCTTGAACCTAGGAGGAAGAGGTTGCAGTGAGCAGAGATTGCGCCACTGCACTCCAAGCTGGGTAACAGAGCAAGACTCTGTCTCAAAAATAAATAAATAAATACCAAACGTTGTACAAAAACTCATAAAAAACAGTTGTTGCCTTCAAAACTTGTCTTAAGCTAGAACATGATTAAAATCACACTACATTATTTTAATCTTCAGATAACACTAATTTAACCACTTTGGGAAAATTAATTCATGTTAACATTTCTGGGCACCTAATATTCATGGGTGCCAGACACTAGTCTAGATGCTGGGAGATGGTGCAAAGAATCAGATAAAACTCCTGGTCTGTTAACAACTGATATTTAGTATTCAGAATGCCATAAGACCAGTTTGAAGATTACGTGATAACATATCACTTAAATTATTGTTTAGGCAATGAAGAGAAGTAAAGCCGGACACAGTGGCTTGCAACTGTAGTTCCAGCTATATGGAAAGATCACCTGGGCCCAGGAGTTCGATTCCAGCCTAGGCAACATAGTGAGAACCCATTTCTAATTTAAAAATAAAAAAAGTAATGATAATATCTGTCAAGAGCAAGCTTCCACCTACACCCCAGTATTGACTCTCTTCTCACTACACATCTATCCATCATCATTATGCTTACAGGTGATAAACTTATTTAACGCACTAACTACAGTACTGTGTAGGCTGTACCATGTGGCTCCAGGCACTTTTTCCAGTCTTCAAGAGGTCTGATGGGTTAGTTAATTCCCAGGTGACTGATCTGTACTTGCAGAATTATACACTTGGTGAGTTTTAACAATTCCCCTTAGTATTCTACAACATCTCGATCAAATTAACATCTGTATCAAACCAGCCTCGTATTCCAAAGGACTCAGTCACTAACAATACAGAACTCCCTTCTGTACCAAACATAACTAAATCACCTATGGCATGCCATAGAGTAAATAAAGACAAGGCTACCTTCTTGATCATCTTACGCCCTAGAGCATTATTTTACATTTCTCCATATTGTTTTCATAACTAGCAGAGTTGCTGTTACTAATAATAAAGACTGAATTTCAGAACTAGCATCAGCAGATGTTGAATTTCTTGCTCCCCGTATCTCCTTTTTAATTTTCTCTTGCAAGAAAAAAAAAATCATGCCTGAACATGCAGTTTTGTATATATTCCTCTTATGAGAGTAGGCAGAAATAGTTTGAAACCAGTATGTTGTATCCCCTCTGTATCCCCCATCTCTCTTATAGCACTTAACACAGTATTGTGAAACATGTTCATACTACAACCTACCGACAGAAACAGCTTGTGCACTCATAATCTTTTTCTCCACCACCCAAGACCACTACCTTGCAGAAGTTCATAAATGTTAAACGGATGCAGTCTAAAACAATAACAAAGGGGTAGGGTATAGCAATACTAAAAGTTTCTCTTCCTGTGTGATTATCATGAATGAATCACGTTAATTTCAGCTTCTTTATCTCCTTTCATTTATGATTTAATACAGCACAAATCAATAAATCTAAGAAACATTCAACACTAATGACTAATCCTCTCTGGCAGACATGATAGGGTGATCTAAATAGTTTACTTGTGTTACATATACAAGGCCAGGTTACAGAAACATACCTATTGGGCAAACTTAGCAGAGGGTAGAGATCTAGCTCATGATCTATTAGAATTCCTGCAAAACAAATTTCTCCTTAAAAATAATCAATTAATTTGATTATTAATTTGAAAAAGAAAATAGAGGAAGCAGAGTAGTGGAAAGAAACACACTGTGCAGTCAGACTGACTTGGGATTGAATCCTAGCTTTCTTCTAGTTGTGTGATCATAAGGCTTTACCATCTCAGATGAGTTTGCACCTTCAGAAAACAGAAATTACACTATCTTAGGGGACTGCAGTGATGATTAAATGAGATTATATAAAAACATATATAAAATACATATTATACACACACACAGAAGGCAAAAAAGGTGATTATATAAAAGGTATCTAGGCATATCCATATGCTCAATGAGTATGTTTTAAGCCACAGATAAAATCCTAATATATTTTTGCAATCTGAAAACAGTACCTGACTAATCTCACACTTTGCAATGAACCATCTACTAATTCTGGCCCTGATTATTTCTTTCATGATTAAACATGTTCTTAAATAATTTCTTAAAGACAACTTTGGGTTACTCCTAATCTTACACATTTCCTCACATTAATATTCTACTATTTACATCTTTAAGTTGCTTAAGCTTTTAACTTAGGATATGAAAAGAGGCTAGGACTAAGGAAACAACCATGTCTATACTTGACATATTTGATAGAAGCAAAGAATTCCAAGATTAAAGGTGTAATATACAAGGAGTTCCTAAGCAGCCTCTAGAGACTATTACTTTTCCATGACACATTTTCCCATTGCCTTCTGTGTAAGAGATAGCCCTCAACCCAAGAAGATGACTAGAGTACCAAATGCAAAAGTGGTGCTTTCTACCTGAGAGCATTTCTGAATGTCCCATATTTTTCCTCATGGTAATCCATTCCCCATTAACTAACTTGCCACTCCATCATTTCTTCCTTTGGGATGCACACAGGCAGTGTCAAGGACTGATTAGCCGACTCAGCCTAGGCAAGCTGTAGCTAGTTTTTTTTTTTTTTTTTTGCTCTTATTGAAAGCAAAAGAACACTCCTTTCTTCCCACATTTTGAAATCTGCAAGTTGACAACTCAGTGGCCATTTCTAAAACATGCAACATATTATGCTCGAGGTGCTATGGAAGTTGTAAAAGAATACCAATGAACAGGGCTACTTCCTGTTTTTCATATCTAACAAAATGGAGTTATTATAGTGCATTGGAAATCATATATTAAGGAATGTTGGTTAACCAGTCATTCTTGCCAAAATCAGATATGAAAAGAAAATAAAAGTTGGCAACAATTCTAGCTCTGATATTTCTCTTGCAGAATTTTATTTAATAAGGTTCATCTTTGAAGAATGCATTAATTTTCTTACCTGATTTAAAATGAAATTGAGACCATGCTTAACTAAAACCTTACAAATTCATGGAATACTAACTTATGTGACTACCTTTATTTTTATAAAGTCACCAACTTAATATTTTAAGAGTAATTTTTCAGTAATAACGCTCTTATAACTCCTCTTTACTAAAAGGTCACTAAATTATATTTTTAGCCTAACAGCTTTAAAAAGGAAGTGAAATCTGAGGGCTATATGAGGATATAAAAGCAGCCTGTGAAATATCTTTAGTTTTAAACAAAAACTAACACTAACAAGTACAGCATATCTTGTTCTTTCACGGGGCCAGCAAATTGATAGTTTGGTTTTTTAAGTTACAAAAATAGGATGGGGTAATTATATCTACCAAACTCACAATAGCCTGTTCAATGGAGAGTAACACTGTAATTTTTCTTCAAAGACAGTAAATAGGAAGAAAAAGCCCCTAAATTCTGTAATATAAGGAAAAATTCCAAACCCTTGGGCGCCACTTACAGGCGCTTTCACTGATTTCAGCTATTAACCCTGAAAAAGAGGAACAAACTTAAAATCTTCTATTTAAATATGAGTATTATTTATATAACTTCTAATTCAAAGTGTATTTTCTACATCCAAAGATCAGAAGAAAATTCTAAAATTAAAAAAAAAACCACAGAACTCTCAAATATTTCAAAATCTTAGATTTTCCTCTTGGAAGTATGAATGTAACTTAACAACTGTCAAAAAAAAAAAAAGTAAAACATAAAGTTCAACTGACATTTTATTGAGTTGGCTATAATCAAGGGGTTTTTTTCTAAAGCTTTAATTTAAATGGTAAGTAATCATGCATCATAACCAACATGCAACACAAAATATACACACACAAATAAGATACAAGCCGTCTCCCCACAAAGTCTTACACCAACAGATTCAAATGAATTTCAACCCAATTGTTAAGGAAAAAAAATTCACTATAATATTTCATAAGGTTAGGGAATCAACATTTTACTATAAATGAAATCTTTACATATGACATTTGGGATAAAACAACAGCATTCTGACTAGTAAAAATAATTTTTTTAAAAAAAGATTATTCTTACTAGCCCATTATTTTCTTATACTGTGCAATTACAACCTACACCTTAAGCAAAGGGTTTGAAAAAACCTCGGTTATAAAACGCAAATACTAAGCATGGATTACTTAGTCCCTAAATTCTATCTGCCTCCACCTTAGACCTCTTGTTTTGTGTCGAGACAACACTAAGCAATTTCAGTACATTATTTTTACAATGGATGCTCTTCTACTATATTCACAGCTCATTAAGAGGACTAGAATGCTGACGTTTGCTAAATTACTTATTGTATCCAAAAAGTTAGGTCTCCTTAGATACAATTTTCTTAAACTTGGGGTTAAAAATTTTTATCTGGAGTTCATTTAAAGTAAAAGTTGCCTTCAAAGAACTATTCTAGTTAAGTTTTAATACAATCTCCACAGAAACAGAAAAACTATAGAGGTTCATAACTCTTGTAAGAATAAATTACATGTACAAGTGCACAGAAAACTGTTATCAGTCACAAATCTCCTTTCGTCTCAGTAGTGCCATGGCACAGTGCGGAGCATATTTTTTAGTTCTTGGGGGGGGTGGAAGAGGACATCTAAATATTAAATGGATCGTGATTTTAAGCAAATAATCAAGTGCACAAAAAATGCCAGAGCACTTTAGATAATTAATCCAAACCAAGGACTCCTACTGTCAAATTCGTCTCACAAAATGACACGCTTTATTCTCATAATAAAGGTCAGGGAATTCTACAGGGCAACGAGGGACTATCACAAAAACATTTCCAGCAACTCAAAATACCCA
>NW_012106531.1:643866-667431 GCF_000951045.1 Mandrillus leucophaeus
CTTCCTCCGCAATCTCGGCCCGGCTCCGCGGGAGCTCGCCGGAGGGGAGTTGCGGCTTCCGAAAGAAAGAATTAGTTCCGACTTGGGTTTCTGGTGCTTGAAAAGGACGCAGGCCAGAGGGTTTACAGTCTGTCATTCGCACTGCCCTTTGCAGTGGGCGTCGAGGGACCAGGGCGCGGACCAGCCTCCCACCGACGCGCAGGTGGCGCCCGGGACCGTCGCCTGCTGCAAAGCGAAAGCAAGTCAACGTTTAGCAGGCAGGCTGCCGCGGACCAGAAAAATAAAAGTTTTGTTTTTGTTTTCTTTTGAAAAGAAAACACTCCTCTATTGGCCCACTCCTATCCCTGTGCTACAAATAACAAAACTTCAAAGTTTTCTGTAATACGTTACATCCTGAAGCTGCTGATTTGGGACAACTACCCCCTACCCGCACCAAGTCCCCACAGCCTCTGAGAAACCGTGGTGGGGAGGAAAGGAAGAGGGTGTCCTGGTCGATCTTTAGTAGTTTTTCCTTGGCTGTCTTTGGGAAAGACAGTCGCGTACAGGACCACATAGAGCGCGTTTGGGGAGGGGACCAGCGCTGTGCCAGGAAGTGCTCGGCAATGTCACCCTCGGCCAGGTCGGCCCTCCCCGAATCCGATGCTTCTCGTCGCACGTCCTTCTTCCCTGCAGGGTCGGGCCACCGGCCGGGTTCCCTCTGTCCCCACCCCTGCAGGGCCGGGCTGCCCCTAGTTCCTGGACTCTACGTGAGAAGGTGCTTTGGGATGGAAAAAGCAACATTTACACGTCAATGACTTTTGACCTTTTGTCAACTGAGGAGAGCTTCTGTGTTGCGTATATTTCTTCCTTCCTTGCCTTTCCTCCCGCTGGTTTGTTTAGGATGGGGAATCTCCCAAAACCCAGGAGGAGCGTCTATAGATTTACTTTGTGAAACATGATTAAGGAGGGGGGAAGTTAGGGGTGGGGAGTACGGATTCTCACGGAGGTAATCTTGTCAGTCTTCACATATTTAGACAAAAGCCTGAACTATTTACAGAAAAATTCCATTGACTTCTTGAGACTAGGTAAAATGAAAGCCCCTTTCCCAGATATAATGTTAACTGCGTAAGCAGGTTAGATCAGAGGGGTTTTAAAAAGTCCGGATTTCATATTAGCGCAATGTTTTGAAAACTGCTGTAACATCTCCCGTAAGTTTCAGATCGTTATACTCAACGGTACAAATTTTGAAAGTTCAGATAAATCTGTTAAAAAATAAGTCTACAGTTAGGCTATAATTATATGCTCTTTTAATGGCACTCAAATGTATCATTCAAACCAAACAGTAGTTATTTCCTAGGTTTTCCCGGATTGTCACACCCACCAAATCCTAAACTGAAACGGATAAACTTTCCTTGTTCCTATTTTGATCTAAAGACTTTTAAATTTGCACGCACATATTCAGGTACCTGTAAGTGAGAAAAGTAAGTGGAAGACTTTAGCCAGAGTAGCAAAGTAAAAAGGAGTTTCCAGCAGAACTTTGATTTTTGACTCTCTGTACAGTGGTTGAAACTGGGGGGGATCAAAGGGAGAGGGCTACCCAGCGCAGCGCTATTAACTAGACCCAATTCTCTAACTTCCTCCAGCCACCACATATTACTATGGAGAAACCTCAGTGTTGGCCTTTTCCCACAGTTTTTGGTGCTTTGAGTCATTTTTTTTCTTTAATTTTTTACGTAAATATTCAGGTTGTCATTATGCGTCTGCATATGGACACACTGATTTCTTAAAGAGAGAACCAAAGGGCATGCTTAACTGAAAAGGGTGTTCTCCCTCCGCCGTATGTTAATAGAAGTTTTGAGGAGTGTTTAACTGTATGGGATTGCTACCAAAGTTTCTGAGTCTTATGCGTGATTGAGACTCTAGCTCTGGTTTTGGTGCTGTTCAATCCTGCTCCATGTTACTGCAGAGAGGTGGATGTCAAATATCAAGTACTGTAGGCTCTGAATTCTCTTAATATGATTTCTTTAATGACATTCAGGAGGCTTGTATTTCTTCCAAGGTTGTTTCTAGACTGAAAGCTCCGGTTCCTATTTCAAAGCTCTTCATTTCCATCCTCACTGGGACGTAAACCTTGCAATGATTTCACGCATGCAATTTCATGACAGTTTCAGTAACCTTTATACCGTTGCATTACAGATCACTGCCTCCACATAGTGCTGCTGGAAACTACATCACACTTCAGTTCCTACACCATATTCACGTTGAGGATCGCTTTTGACACTGGGCATTTCCTCACTGTGCATAAATATCACAAATATTAGAATGAGCAGACATAATATACATTGGGAGAATTATTTCAGCCTGTACATGATTCATCATATATTTAGTAAGCACCTACTGTGCACATGCAGGAATTTTTCTCCTCTGAGGATATTGTTTGTTGTTTTTAATTTCTACAAAAATGAATAAACAAAATATTCCGATCTACACATATTTTTATTAGTGGGTATTTATCAGGCTGACTGGTAGAATTCCAGATCCATCAGTATGTGAGTGTATTCACATATTCATGGCTGTTGGTGAGTTCTGTACCTCAGATAAACATAAAAGAATAATGTAACCTTGAGAATAGGGTAAAAGCTGGCGTTCTTTCAAGCTTACAAATATTTGTTATGGAATACTTGCAGGAGTGCTGGGCCTAGGATTTGGTTTCTGCATGCTCTTTCCAGACAACATACTTCCCAGGTGTTTTCAGATGTTCTAAGTCAGAAAATCCTGTCATCAGTGGGATAATTGGTTCCCTACAAGGGCACTGTAAATGACATTATAGTAGAAGGTCTCTTAACCAGCCTCCATTTAGCTGACTCATCCAGTAACAGATACCAGCCATTACTGTGTGGTGTACAACATGCAGATGACACAGCACAATAAATGCTCAGGCCAGTGGCTGGTGTGCACCTGCATACTTCTGTTCCCACTAGGTGAGTTATGGGTCCCGTGAGAATCCATTGTACTTGTTCCCAAACTCGATTCCGCCTATTACAATGTTCCTTGTGAAATTTAATTAAATAATACACAATTGATTATTAAATTAATAAAACATGAGTATGTGTGTGCAAAAAAAAAGTTCCAGTGAAAATGAAGTGAAATGCTTTGAGAGAAAATGATTGAAACTGGGGATCAAAGTGAGGCGGTACCCAGTGCAACACTGTCAATTTAACAATTCTCTAACTTCTTCCCAGCCACCACATATCACCATGGCGAAACCTAAGTGCCGGTCTTTCCAATAGTGTTTGATACTTGTAGGCATTTTTATTTTAATCACTTATGTGAATATTCAGGTTATCATTGTGCATTTGCATATGGACACACTGATTTTTTAAGAGAAAAATAATCAGACGACATACTTAATTGAAAGGGTGTTCTTCCTTTACCATGTGTTAGTAGGAAGTATTGGAGGCGAGGCACTGAAAAAATCTTTGTCAAATTAGTTGTGGGTATGACCATTGTGAAAGATTGGGAAGAAAGCATTCAAGCCTAGAATTTACTTTGCAGGTATCTATCAAGAGTCACTTTGCTTTAAAGAAACTAAAACTGAAAATTGTAGACAACGTGAAAGATACATGGAACTCTAAACAGTGGACCCACATTCTAAAGACTAAGGCCCTATATTGACCAAAAAAACCCCAAACCAACCAAAACAAAACACTGTTGTTTATATGTTTTAAGCTAAAGTAAAATACTTAAGAGATATATATGATTCCCTTTTATTAATAAACTTTCTAAACATTTTGCATGTATTTGCATGTTCTTAAAATTAGAAATTAATTTTCGTAATAAATAATGAAAAGTACTTGAATTGGAATTTTATATTTAAGAATACAACTATAACTTATTAAATTTAATTTGCCTCAGAGTAAGCAAAATTCTTCTCACTTTACAATCCTGCACTGATTGAATTCTTTGAATGGCCATCATGGTTGCTATTTTCTGATGCATACTGAGATATTCTTTTTCCATTTGACCTTTGTGGCTTAATCAGGGCTATCATTTTTGCAAACAATATTTGAAGGGTTCATACATTTTCCCAAGATCCTCCTGTAATACTCAATTGCTTTCTTTAGACTAGTGTCCTTGTCAGTTTTTTCTTCCTTTTAGCAACTTCCTGGTACAACTCTGCTGAATCCTGCATTCACAAGGCTTTGCATGTGACCTGAGCAGTTCAGGACCACTTTCATTGGCTCTGTTCACTTCTGCATCTTTTGCAACGTTTGCACCTTCACTTTGCAATTGATTTCCATTGTTTTGTGGCCAAAGCTGCTATAAAGAGGTATACAAAGTTGGCATGGGGTTGGGCACAGTGGTTCACGCCTGAAATCCCAGCACTTTGGAAGACCAAGACAGTAGGATTACTTGAGACCTGGAGTTTCAGGCCAGCCTGGGTGACATAGTGAGACCCTCATCTCTACAAAAATTAAAAAAAAAAAAAGTAACTGGGCATAGTGGCACACGCTTATATTCCCAGATACTCAGGAGGCTGAGATGGGAAGATAGACTATGCCCAGGAGATCCAGACTGCATAATCACACCACTGCACTCCAGCCTGGGCCACAGAGCAACACCCTGCCTCTAAAAATAAATCAATAAATACAAATTTTCAAAAATTGTCATGCACTAGAGGAATGCTGTCCAACAAAATATAGTGCAATCCAAGTATATAATTTTAAATTTTCTAGTAGACACGTTTAAAACTAGGTGAAATTAATTTCGATAATGTATTTTATTTTACGTAACATATCCAAAAAATTATTTTCATGAGTAATCAATCAGTGTATAACGTATTACGAATGAGATAGTTTCTCTTTTTTGGTGCTAGATCTTTGAAATATGGTGTGTGTTTTACACTGACAGGACATTTCTAACATCTTAATTCAGACTAGCCACATTTTGAATGTTCAAAGGCTGCAGGTAGCTGGCATATTGGACAGTGCAGACCTAGAACTATAGTACCTAACACCAATGAGTTTTATGAATTGTTAAATGCTTTATTAGGTCAGGATTAACATATAAGAAAAATAATCCACATGTATATGTTCAGGAAATAAAGAAGAAATGCATTAGATATAAATTATAGTCATGTACTGCATAATGATGGACACATATATGATGGTGGTCCCAGAAGATTATAATGCCATATTTTTACTGTACATTTTCTATGTTTAGATATATTTGGATGCCCAAATACCTACCATTGTGTTACACTGCCTGCAATCTTCAGTACAGTCACATGCTATATAGGTTTGTAGCCTCGGAGCAATAAGCTATACCATATAGCTTATGTGTGTAGTAGGCTATACTATCTAGATTTGTGTACATACACTCTATGATGTTCACACAATGACAAAATCACCTAATGATGCATTCTCATAATGTATCGAATGTATCCCAGTCATTAAGTGATGCATGACTGTAGTAACACATAACTAAGAAAATTAGTCTTTCCACCTCTACTAGCTACCTTTTCAAATACATTTTAGCCACTACTATTGGAGTTACCTTTCTCAATTACAGTTCTGATTCTGTCCTCTCTCCTCAAACCCCTTAATGGTTCCACACTGTATGGAATCTACATTCTTTGATTCGTTAAACAAACATCAAGTGCATTTTCTCCTATGTGCTATACACTGTGCATACCCTAGAGATCAAAGTAGGTATGACATTTACCCTCATGGAACTCCCAGTCTATCACCTCCCTTACTTTCCACCATTGACAGTTCAGTTCTCACCATAGTACATTCTATCCTGAGGGCTGGGCTCCAGCCACAAATATCTGTTCCCCCTGGTTAGGAATATATCGTGCTGTCTTTCCTCTTCTCCTGAAAACACTTCCTTAAATCCACTTCACCCCTAAAACCCTCACTACACCACCCCTGGGCCAATCCTTTTCCTAACATTTGCAGGAGCAGGATGAGAATACAGATGGAGGCCCCTTACAACATTTTTAATTATTTACAAGTTAAACTGTAAGCCAACAGTAAGTAAAATATGTTCTAGAGTTCCACTTTGATAAGTATACTTTTATAAAGACAAAATTGAATATTATATGTAAAGTTCTGGCTTTTATATGACTGATATGACAAAATATCAAAGATAGTTGTATTTAATTGCAGTCCATTAATGGGCTGACAATGTTTGGATGAGGAATAAAGACACGTAATTTGCAATTTTTTATGAAATTAATTTTCTATCTTTAATTTCAACAAAATTACTAATTATGTTGTTACATTAAGATATTTCACATAATTTGTGTTCAGTCATTTGAAACAATCCAATGATCTATTATTATTAAAAGGTAAAAATCAATTCAAAATACAAATTTGACAAACATCAAAATTTTAAATAAAAATATTTAAATAAAGCTGAACTTTTAAAACTTGAAAATTTGATTATCAAAAATTTTTTTTTTTTTTTTTGAGACGGAGTCTCGCTCTGTCGCCCAGGCTGGAGTGCAGTGGCCGGATCTCAGCTCACTGCAAGCTCCGCCTCCCAGGTTCACGCCATTCTCCTGCCTCAGCCTCCCCAGTAGCTGGGACTACAGGCGCCCCCACCTCGCCCGGCTAGTTTTTTTTTTTTGTATTTTTTAGTAGAGACGGGGTTTCACCGTGTTAGCCAGTATGGTCTCGATCTCCTGACCTTGTGATCCACCCATCTCGGCCTCCCAAAGTTCTGGGATTACAGGCTTGAGCCACCGCGCCCAGCCCGATTATCAAATATTTTATTAAAATAAAGCTATTTGAACTTCTAGCATTCAAGAGCCACAGAGTTGCTAAAATATGGACAACATACTTTAAATGTTTTGTGAAATCTATGTAAATACAAATATAAGTCACACATAATGCTTAATACTGCAAAGTATTCCTTAGTGTTTGTATGTAAATGTTGTTAATATTGCCCATATATTGTGAGTAGTTAGGGATCCATGAAATGGAACACAAAGGGAAACGAGAACACGGACTCTCAGACAACCAAGACGTGACATGTTATTCAGGAATCCATTGCATTTCTGTTATGTGAGGGAAGAGATTTGGCAAGTTAGCGCATTTGTCTCTTCTCCTACTGAAAACTTCTACCAGTGAGGTCTTCCCTGTGTCCAAAGTGGTAGTGTTTCCAACATCAGTGGCAGCATCAGCATCCACAAAACTTGACATTTGAAGGCCCTGGGGCAAGGCATGTGAAGCTGCGCTTCTCTGGGGCTCATTAGTTTTGATCGCCGGAGCAGATGTTTGCCCAGCCACCGCTGTGCACTAGATCCCAGTGATCAGGGCAGCTGTGTGTTCTTGAGTCAATTTCAATTTCCAAATTTGTGACATGTCATGTACTCTAAAACACAGGGCCGGAGTAGTCTCCTGCCCAGGTCCAAGGGAGGTGCTGCTAAGCACCTGCTAAGGGGCAGGCCCTTTTCTGGGAGGAATAAGAGATGCTGAGAGCAGAGAAAACAAGACAATGCCCTTTTCCTCTGGATATTTACAAAGCCTGCCTTGCATTGGAACCACTTGTGTCTGTGTGCACATTTTCCAATTCCTATGAGACCCTGGAGCAGAGACCATTTCGTTTTCATCATCTCACCTCCAGAGGGTCCCTATCTTGGTGCCTTGCATGCAGCAGATGCTCAGTGAACAAGAGTTGATTTAGATGATTACGAAACACCAACTGTCTAAGAGTTCTTAGGATCTGACCTTTAATCACAACGCTCCCTCCCTAACAGGGAGTTCCCCTTCCTTGTAATGAAACTACTTCATCTGCGAACTCAATTGTGCATTCATTTTATGAAAAGGTAAGAATTTAACTCTATCTATATTCTGAACCTCTTACTGGGGGCAATTGGTGGGAATGGGGGTCAGGGAAACTGGGAATCTAAAAGGCAGAAAAATAGAATGGCAGAAAAGAAGCAGAAAGTTTTGCAATGAAGACTCAGGAAAGTTTAAGGAAAACGAGGGGTAGTAAACTCAGGTCTTAAAAGTGCACTTCAGGGGCCTCTGTGAGGAGAAGGGATTGGTGGTAGTGTGAGGGAGGAGGTGGAACCTGGAGAAGTAGACTGTGGTCAAGGTGGTGCTGGGGGTCATACAATCGAAAGGCATTGAGTATTTGGATAGAAGCCTATAAAAGAAAAGAAAAATGTCTCTAGGTGTGTGTACCACCGCAACATAAAACCAACCTGAAAGTTTGGGGAAGAGGATCCTGGAAGTTTCTGGAGAACAAAAGGTGTTTAAAATTATCATTAAATATAAACATGTATTAAACATTTACTATGTGCCATTACAGTGATAAGTGTTTCCTATATATTAACTTATTTAATCTACACAATAACCCTGTGAGGTAGGCACTGTCATCATCGCCATTTTCCAGATGAAGAAACTGAAGCAGAGGGGTTAAGTAACTTAACCAAGACTATTCAGAGGCAGTGGAGGTGAGATTTGAACTTAGATACTCTGGTCCCACCGCCCATTCTTTTAACCTCAAAGCAGCAATGTGTATCCATTATGATAACATAATATATGTAAAATATCTTTGTTGTTTTTCTGTGGTTAGCTACTATTTTCTTAGTGAGAAACCTATTTATGAGATCTTTCAGTGTTCTTGCTTCAATACAGCTTTCATTCTCTAATGCCTCAAGCTTCTCAAGTGAAAATATTACCATGAAGTTCTTCACCAATACATACCCCTTTGAATGCAGAAAGGGATAATACACTCTGCATTATTTTTTAACCCAAAGTACCAAGCTGTTTCAAATCTTATTTTTGAAAAATCTTCATAAACTAGACATAAAAATTTACCTTTGAATTACTATAGATACTAAAATTCATTATACAAAGAAATAGAAAACAATAATATCCTAAAGACTCTATGGGAAACTGTGATAGAGAAGGTTAGCTGCCAACCAGAGTCCTTCTCTGCAGCGATTGCCATGCAGCTGTAGTGGGGAAGCACTTGCCTAGCCAGTGGCTGAGTTTTCCAGCCTGCCTTGTAGCTAGGTATGGCCATGCGACTAGCTGTCATCAACGGCATATGATCCATAGATTTCAAGAAATGGCACAGCTGAATACAGATGACTACCATGGCCCAGAGGATGGCAGAGAAACAGTGAAAGGGTCCCTGAATGACTGGATGGAGGACTGTCCCCTAGATAACTCGAGTTCCCACCCAGGAATATAGTTCCTTTGTCTTAAGCCATTGCCTATTTAGATCTACTTGTTAGAGAAGACTAATTGACCCTAAGTAACACAATACAGTTTATTTGTTCACTAAGGCATTGTGAGATGTACAGCTTTCTGTAGGTGGAACAGCGTGACACAGACTAGAAGGCTTTGCTATCAGCCAGGTCTGTGTTTGAATCTCAGCTCTTTCATGACTGTGTGACTTTTGGCAAGCCGTACACACTGTAGTCATCATTAATACAGGGATGTAGTAGTCACTTTTGGGGCCTCGCTCTTTTCCTCTCACCTTACCACTGTCTGGTGCACAGAAGCCACGTTTCCACGGCAGCACCTGTATTTGTCTGGCTTGTGACACTCAATTTGCTGAGTATATGGCCGGCTGGAAGTGGGCTCTGCTGCTGATCCTAAGCGGTCCTTAGCCAATGATGCGAGTTGCAGATGGCGTGCTAGAGGTGGCTTGCATCAACTTGAGAGCCTAGAGTGCATACCTCTTCCAAACTCTAAGTTCAACGATGTCGCATTGGTGCTTGAAATTGGCCACGGTGGGAGCATTTACACTACAGAAATCGGCAAATGCTACAAATTAGAGCTCTCCCATCTTCTTCCAGAGCTGGCTGCTAAAAACTGACCAACATACTACCTCTCCTGCCCTTTGGGTAGGACAATTCAGGTATGCTCTACAATGACTTCTGGATTTTATTTTCTCTAGTAGGCTCTAGTCACCCACAGTAGTAGCCAGTGTTTCCTTCACCTCCTGAGTCAACTATTTGAACTGGAATCCCATCTGAAGGTCCCCTTTTAGAGGAACTCAAAGTAGGACAGGGGATAGCAATAAATAAAGTTGAAATTATCTAAAATGCATAGAATTTAGTAGGTTCCTTGCAAATATTAGCTCTTCCCTAGCTGAAATAATATATGGCTGAAACAAACTCAACAGAGTTATTATAGGTTAACTAACCATAATAGGAGTTTAAATTATGCATTTAAAAATCACTTGTCCTAAATATATGAATCACCTTCAATGACTTTTAACTTTCATTATTTTAAATAGTTTTTTTATAATAAATAAAAACTGTACATGTGAAAACTTAAGGTAAATCTCTAATGTGTCCAAAGAGACAAAGTTAACTCTATAATGTAGTCTTGTGAGATCTAGATGTCCAGGCTTCCTTATGCTGATAGGTATAGGCTTCTAAAAAATTTAAGATCTCTGACACTATTTATTTATTTATTTATTTATTTATTTATTTATTTATTTTGAGATGGAGTCTCGCTTTGTCACCCAGGCTGAAACGCAGTGGTGGGATCTTGGCTCACTGCAATCTCTGCTTCCCGGGTTCTAGCTGTTCTCATGCCTCAGTCCCCCAAGTAGCTGGGATTACAAGCATGTGCCACCACACCCAGATCATTTTTGTATTTTTAGTAGAGATAGGGCTTCACCATGTTGGCCAAGCTGGTCTTGAACTCCTGATCTCAAGTGATCTGCTGCCTCAGCCTCCCAAAGTGCTGGGATTACAGAAATGAGCCACTGTGCCTGGCCTATTTATTGGTCTTAATTTTGCATTAGCAACTCTCAGTTTTGTTTTGTGTATTTCAGATACGCTGACCTCATATTTTATGTCACCTTTAAACTGGTATCCCAGTATTCTAGTAATAAATTGCAGTTTGGGACACTTCAGAAAGCTCTTTCCGGAGCTCACCATTATAATGTTTCCTACAAAGATATCATGTCTCTGGATATTTTTCTTTAAAAAAATCATTCTTTGTGATGCCTTTATAGTGAAATTATAACATTTCTTATTTCAATAGTAAATGCGGTCTTATAAAATACCACGAGTGAGGATGTTTTGGGAAAGCCAAATGATCAATTTCTGAAGAAAGGGCAGCATGACTTAGCAAGAAAAGCATCAAAGAGTCAGGAGTTTCAGGCCAGGGCTACCCCTGTCTGTGTCACAAATGGTGAGTCTCTCCATCACTTCTCTTCACTGGGTCTTAGCGTCTCCATTTTCTAAGTCAGGATACTCAATTTGGTGATATTTAACATCTAGTCCATCTCTAACAGTTTATGAAAGTCCGTCACATATAGACAAAGGCCCAAATTCAAATAACACCCATCATTTCCTGATCCTGTGTTAACATTTCAAGAGCTATAAGGTAGTAGGAAAAGACTTCTGGTATGTTGTTTCCTTGGCATCATATCTGTGGTGTGAAAATCAGAAAGTCATACCTTCATTACTTTCTGAAGTAGGCAACAAAGTGTCGGTTTTTATCTTAGGAGGAACTACTGATTTTTTATTGCGGTTTACTTGTGATTTTTAAAAATGTTTTCTCTTTCACTTACTAATAATCACAAATGCAAATTAAAACAGTGAGATTTGTTTACTGCCAGACTGAAAACATTTTAAAAAGTAGATAATGTCTGGTATTGCTAAGGACAAAAAGAAACAGTCACCATTGGTAGGAGTTTAATCTGTGTCCCTTGAAAGCAGATCCTGAGATGAGGAAAAAGGAGTGAGGGAGGTGAAAACCAGGCCTGGGGGGCCTTACCCAGTTGATTTCCACCATCATGGGCGGTTGAGGCTCGGTTCCTCTGGGCCCATCTGGGGAGCTCCACATTATACACTGGAGAAATGGGAGAGGGTAGGGTAACATTTACCCATCAGCTCCTGTCTTCAGCGGACAAGCGCTGGGCCAGGAGGTGTTACCCTTCCACATTTCAAGCTTTGTGCCTGTGCAGAAGGTAATCGGCTTACTACCGGGCACCCTCACCTGGGGCAGAAGTAAGAGGCAGCAGGGTGGAGCTGGAGTGAGATGCTGTGGGGCCACAGTGAGCTGCCGCCAGAGCAGTAGTAAAAGGTAGACCAAGAAGATGTGAGGTGCTAAGCTCAAGAAGCAAACTGAAAACAGCACATGAGATGAGAGAATCTTGGTTTTTGATTTTAGTTTAGTACTGCTCTGCACATCCTAAGATGATACTCATCATTGACTTCCATCTCAAATTACAAAGAAAAATAATTTCTAAGATGAAAAACTAAAAGTATCATTGCAGCAAAAGCTCTAAAACACAGGAAATCTCTGCAGCAAGTCTCCCCTTTCACAAATATTTATTGGCAATTGTGGGATCCATCTGTTGCTTCAGATGATTTAGTGGGCAGAGAATCTGCTGGGCCAAATGTAGTAGAACATGGTAATCTGTGGAAGCTGAGATAGAAGCTCTTCACTCTGTTTTGTGGGCTACAGAGCAAGTCATATCCTATCCCAGTCTGAGAGAGGCAAAATAAACTAAGAATGATTTTTCTTTGAGGAGGTGCTTCAAATGCTGGTAAAATCACAAGGCTATCTTCTTTATTTCTAAATAGATTAGTATAAAATCCATGAGTATTGTTGTTAGCTCATTAGTATATGTGAAAACATTGGGATGCCAACTCATTTAAAGGAAAGAAAGCATTGGGTTAGGCAAAGCAAGACCATGGAAATACAATTTTCATGTTATTTTAAATCACTTTTGATATCTTAGAGGTTCCCAAAATTTTGTCTTAATGATTCACCGCCTCCATTAGAAGTAGGATATTGGCAAAATGAGTAGAACCTAATTCCAGGAAGATTTAGGTTTTTAATTTTTTTTCAAATATTAACATGTTCAGGAGTGATATTCTATAGGAATGTTTTTGGAAATAAAAAGCTTCTGAAATATAAGAACAATTCTAAGTTGATTTTTAAATGGCTATCTTTTTCTAAAAACATTTATTTATCTTCCTGAAACAGCTGACTATATACTGGTACTTAGATTCTGAATTGATGGCTGAGGAGACCTAGGACATTTGCATTTTTCTATTCTCCAACTGTTTTGCAGGCTTGTTGGCTGGGACCAGTGCCCCTCCCTGCAGTTTCAGGCCCAGGCCCAGCTATTCCTATTCATGTGTCAGTTGCTAATCATCATCTGGTCTGGCAGAAGGAAGGGGCAGCTCCCAAACTGCCTGGCCCGTCACATACTGGAGCTGTCAGTCTGTTGAGAGGCTAAGCATCTGTTTAGAGTGGCCCCTGCTAACTCAGCTGATTTTTGCCCTCTTCGCTTGTATTTTTTCCTTATTTCTTGGGTGCTGTTTTCATCTTATTTGAAGGGAAGTATCTCAGCACTTGTCATCCTTCTCATATTAATTTAATCAACAATGATAATATGAGCTTAGGTAACTGTCAAGAAGCCATTCTTAATAAGAGGATGGCATAAAATTACAATGGGTTGGGTTCTTTGTGAAAATCTGCCATTGCCCTTACATAGGGAAGTTATTAACATTATTGGATTCACTGCCTTCCTTGAGAATGTACACCAAAAAGTCTGGGCTGCTCTGTGAGCTTATTCATATCGCAAAGATTTTAATTATTTTTATTGCCATTGCAATATTTAATATTCCTTTTATTCTTACTTGTGTCTATACTTTGCCCAAAATGAGTTGATTATTTTTGAAGGGAGGAGGACTACTCAATAATCCGGAGAACAAAATAAACGTATCAAACTTATTGACGGAAAGACTAAAATTAGAGATGAACTCCTTCCCAAGAATGAGTAATCTAGAATTCAATTCAACTAGCATTTGCTGAGAACCCCTGTGTGTCAGGCATTTTGCATACTGTCACCCCATTTAATTCTCCCACAACCCTTCTTCAAGGTAGACATAATTCTTCCCATTTTACAGACTTGAAAATAGAACCTTAGATTTTAAAAATATTTTCCCAAATCACTTAGCTGGCAAATTGGTAGGATAGACTTCTAACTCTAAATTCAGTATTTTGTCACTACACACTGCTGCTTCCAGGAGGAATAAATATATCCTTTGTACTATAATCAGGCACTGCTTAATCAGTCAATAAATATTTATCAAGTGCCTATCAGGTACCACGCAGTTGAAGGTCTTTTGAATAGCGATAGTTTAGTAATCGCTCACAGTCTTCAACCAGTCCTATTTCGAGGAGTAGCACAAAATTTCCCAGCAGTTTGCTAGGGTTAGAAGGTTAGTTGGTGGCAAAAATGAATTTCTCTGAATGATCCTGAATAACTCAAACAGGGACCACAACTGCCATCTCTCCTCATCAGAATTATGTTTTAATGGGGCACTGGAGTTTCAACACAGATTTTTACCTATTTCACTAGAATTATTCAACATGCATAGTAGGTATTCAGGGTACTCAAATACTGATATAATACTTTCACTTTTATATTTTCTCAGCTTTGCAAACTAAGTTCTTCACATTCACCTTCTTAGTAAGTCTGTTTCAAAGTTTGGCTCCATCCTTTCCTCCTCTAAAAATACTTGCATGGATAAGGAAGCAAAAAAAAAAATCTAACAAAGGTGCCAAGAAAACACTTTGCTTTATAAAGGCCTCGTAACCGAAGGAATGTTAATCAAACTTTCTCCCTAAATTAAATTTTGGGCTGACTCCAATGTGGAAAGCTCCAGCTGCAAAGGATATAATCCCAGAAATTGTGAATACCTGAAAACAGGCAAGGGTTTTACTTATTCTTTGTCTTTGATGCTAATCTTTGCTATTAGTTTCCAGTAAGGCTGATACAAATCCTTTGGAGATGGACAAATGGAGATGGTCAAAACTGAAAAAATATGGGAACAAAATGAGCTCATAAAAAAGCATTGTTTCATCATTAGTGAACAGTAGCAGATGAAAATCTCATTGTTCTTCAGCTCTTAATTTTGAAAAAATCCTTGGTGAAATGTCACCTCTCCTTCCCCATGTGTCTCCTTTTACTGAGTAATTAAAAATTTAATTGAACTCAAAAGGACAGAATAGGCCTTCAGCATTTTACACTTGAAGTACAATCAGTATCTAATTTGTTTAAATGCATAGTGAAATGAAGAGATATACAATAGCATTTGGCATATGTTTTTTAAATCATTTTCCCCTCAGATACTTAACATGTCACTGAATTAGAAATTACATCATAAAATAGTGGTTTTAGCCAGATGACCTGAAAGCCAAGTCAGTACATCCCAGGTCTGGCTTTTCTTGAAATGATGATGAATCAACTTTACAGCACTTGAAAACCCACCACCAGAATCCATGTGCAATTTTATCTTTTCCTCCAGGGTCCCAGGGAGAAGAAAAAAGGGATAATGCAAATACAGCAAAAAATTTAAGAAACCTCAAACGATTGGTGACTTGATTCCAGGACAGGAGAGGAAGTGAGGAGCTTAAGATGGTGTTTGGCTTATTAGTCCAATAAGGAAAAGAGCAGCTCCTAAAGGTGGCAGATAGCAAGTTCTAGCAGTGGAGAGTGAAACAGGTAGATTTGGTAGAAAAGGAAAAGGACAATTAGTGAGGTATCTTAGGATCAAGGCATGTCCCTCCTAGTTCCTTAACCAGCCACTCGTCGGGCCATGGCAGTCATACCAGGGACCTGGAGCTGCAAGATCTCCCCAAGTCCTACAGCAGGATTTAGAGCAGCGCAGCCCATTGCAGTGGAGAATTGTATTACAGAACACAAAGTTGGAATTACAATCATTATTTTCTCCAAAAATGTTAAACGTATTTGTTTGGTTCTATAGGAATATTGGCCTTCCACTATATAATCAAGTTTAAACAGGTTTGCTGTTATAAGGTTTTCTAAACTGCAGGTTTAAGCCAGTATTTTTTTTAAGAAAAGAAGAAAAGAAATATGATAAAAAATATCAGAGTGCATTGTCTGAAGTAAGGACAATGTGAATCTTTTGTTTTGTGTGTGTGTCCGTACATGCATGCATGTGTGTGTAGTTATGGTGTAAAGTGTATTCCTTACTTCTGGTTGCAGTAAAAAAGTATTCAAGATCATTGGGTTGGGGCTGCAGAATGGAATCAGTGTTTATACATTTCAGTTCTAGATGTTGAAGCAGGCCCACATAGCAAAAATCAATTCACTGGCAGTGAGTTTGCCACAAGCCAGTTTACCAAAAGTCAATTCTACAAACTGATTTGCTGAGGCATCAATTTATCACATTAACTGGAGACTTACCCCACATTTTAGTTTCCTTAAAGCTTTATTGTAGCACTGTAGCTAGAGATTTGTTAGACTTCTCAAATATCTATCAATTTGGGCTACCAATAGTTTAGACATCTGTGTCCCTTTCTGTTCCTGGCTATGTGGATGTCTCTTGGGGTGACACTGCTGCAAATGAATTTTCTGACAAATTTTAGCAAATTTGTCATTTGGCAAATTGATTATTTGATAAATTGACTGTTATAACAAACAGGCCTATTGCCTGCTCATATGTTCTTTCCTTTGAAATTATTTCCCAATCATTTTCATTCATAATGACTCTTTTCTAATCCCATTCACATTCTCTCTCTGAACTGCACTGTCCATTGTGGTATGCTGTGCTATTCGCCAATTATGGATACTATATAATGATGATGTTTATGATGTAGTTCATGAAAATGATAGCCCTGTACAAATAAAGTGCTAAATTCTACAGTTACACAATTAGAAAACAATGTAGTATGTGATGCGCTAATTGCATGAGATTGACAATGTGTGTAATATGTTAGTTTATTTTTCTCTAAGTATATCCTACTCTCCCAGTAAACTGGCTTGAGACTTCAACCATCTCAGTATCTCTCCTCCACATTCAAGCACTAAATCTTTTCCATGTTTCCTAAGAAACTCCTTTCAATTCCATTTATCCCCATTCCATCCTTTTACCAGAGTTTAGTTGTTCCCGGATTATTGAGTTTACTCATTTGTTGTCTCAATTCCTCTCCCTTCTCCTCTTGTTCTTCCTCCTTCTCCTTTTAAAAAGTTTTATCAATAAAACTAGTTTAAGAACGCAAATGGTTCTGTAAGTTTTGATATAAAAAGTAGTGGTCTTCTGCTTCCCTTCCCACATTCCCACCTCATACCCCTACCAAAGAGATGACTGCTGTCATCTGCTCTCCTTTGGCTGCTTATTTTTAATGTTTATCTTTACATATCTATTAATGTACTGTGTTACCACTTATTATTTCAATCCAGTCATTCTCTGTTGTCTTCTCACTAGAGTAGAAGAGGATCTAGTCCCCTTTCCTCCCTCCCTCCCTCCCTCCTCAAGATATACCCCCCATCCTCCAGTAGAATTAAATTGTAATTTGAGTTGTGTAAGGGATCAGCATTTACATGTTTATGGCCGCTATTCATCCATTGAAACAATTTTTTTCCCTGAAGTGTTAGCTGTGATATTGCTGTTTTCATGTTTTCAATTTCTAAAAGTCTTTCCAGTTCTGCTCCTCTGTGGTTATTAATTCACTCCTTAGAAGCCCAGGGTTTATTCCTGACCCCTCTATACACAGCAGGAGCTCTGTTCTTGGGAATGTGTGTTTATCAAGATTACCCCTGTATCATAACATTTCCTTTCCAATATTCATGACTGGTGCTTTGCACTGTTCTAAAGTATCAAGTAAGTTAGTGACTTCATCTGTGCATTTGTACACTCAGAATTCCCAGGTGGTCTGTATCTGTAAAGGTCCTTCTTTGTCCACTGGTGAAACCTATGGGGTGCTTTGCAAATCATGATGGCCCTGCCATCAGACAACCCCTTGAATGTGCTCTTCTTGGCCCTTCCATAAACCTGGAAAAACTGCTCTCCACAACATGCCACAGTGGCTACCTTCTGAAAATCTTGGCTTGTGTTCACACCGGTTCCCTATCCAAACTTCTTCAGACCCTTTTGCAGCTCCTCTGATGGGAGATGGAAAATTTGGGGAAGGTTATCTTGGACTGAAATGTGTGGGATGATCAGGCAGGCTAGTAATTCAGTACTTTCCCAACAGGTATTATCTAAATATTTGGCCAATGTTCATCTAGTGGGCATGTAAAAAAAAATCAGTGTTATACTAATAAAAAGTGAATACCTCAATTTATTTTCAAAATACTAAAAGGACATTCATAAGTGCTATAAAGCAAGTGATTTGTTATGGGCATAAATAGCATATCTCTTGTTTGGACCGTTGCCATGTCAAGTCAGTTTTCTGTCACTGTTACCTGAAGAGCCTTGGCCACTCCCGTTCACCAAAGATAGAGGTGACTTGCATGGACACTGTTACTCTGTTCAAGATAGGCAGAGGGATCCTCTCCAAACACCATGATTTTTATGTGAGCAAAGTGTAACTTTTTTTAGCTTTTTGGAAAGTGTTTTTACTATTTTTTAAAACATAATTTCTTGAGATATATATTGGATGGTTTAAAATTTTAGAAAACAACAGAGTCTCTCATTCCGGGTAAATCCACTCACCACACGTTACTTTGCTTTCAGAATTTTAGCTGACAGTCACAAATGGTACCAGGCAACAGCTGGCCACTAGTCTTAGCGTTGGTGGCACAGACCTTGTGGTGGCACCAGGGAATGTGTGCTCCACAAGACACAACAATAGCCTAGTGCCAAAAAATGGCTGAGGGACCGTTTGTTTGAAATTAAAATGTACACTCTGTGGGGGATCAAAATCAAATTTACATTTTGCCAGTTATGAAAGGAGTTGTATGTGGAAAACACATATGCACACATATATATGTTTATGTCTCTCACAGTATTATTTGCATAAATTAAATATATATGTATATAGCTATATCATTATGATTTGTGCTCTTGTCTCTGTGTGCATGTTTTTATGTGTGTGTGTGTGTGTGTGTGTGTGTGTATATATATATAGTTTTTTTTTTTTTCTGAGACAGGGTCTCTCTCTGTCACCCAGGCTTGAGTGCAGTGCCGTAATCTCAGCTTACTGCAACCTCCATCTCCTAGGTGCAAGCGATTCTCGTCCCTCGGCCTCCCGAGCAGCTGGGATTACAGGCGAGCACCACCATGCCTGGGTAATTTTTTATATTTTTAGTAGAGATGGGGTTTTGCCATGTTGCCAGCCTGGTCTCAAACTCCTGGCCTCAAGCGATCCGCCTGCCTCAGTCTCCCAAAGTGCTGAGATTACAGTCATGAGCCACAATGCCTGTCCATATATACATATAATTTTAATATATTCCAAAAAAGTCTATTATTAAGGCATTCACTGAGTTTCAGTTTGAGCAGTTCAAATGGAATGATCAGAGACAGAGCAATTGTCCCAAAGTTCTAAAGAGGTTTAACAAAATTCTGTGTCTAAGATTTAAAAAAATTAAAAAAACAATGCCAAGAGAAGGGACCTGGTCTAAGAACAGACTTTGAGGAAGAAGTAAGAACTGCCACCATCCCAGAAAGGGTTTGTTCAAGAGTCAACTTTAGCAAGGGGGCCTTCGGGTCTATGTCAATCCCAAAAAGAAAATGGCCAGAATCTCTCTACAAAGAGGAAGAGGCAGTTTTTATATATAATTATTACAGGGACTTTGATTTGAATCAACTGTAAGAAGGACATGTGGTTAAAAAATGAAATATGTTATAAATCAAAATATATGCACCCAAACAATCTTGAAAAAGGAAAAAAGTGGAAGACTCACACTTTCTGATTTCAAATCTTAAACAATCTTTCAAAGCAGTAATTAAGACAGTGTAGTACTGGCATAAAAACAGACATACAGAGCAATAGAATTGGGAATCCAGAAATAAACCTATATCTGACACTAAAACCACAAGCTACAACACCAAAATAGACAAATTAGACTTCATCAAAATTTTAATAATTGGTGTTTCAAAGGACACTATTTGGAGATTGAAAAGACAATCTTGATAAAACACTCCATCTAGAATATACGAAGAATTCTTACAACTCAATAATAAAAAGACACAAACTCGATTTATAAATGGGCAAAAGATTGAAATGGACATTTTTTCAAAGAAGATGTACAAATGGAAATGAGCACGTGAAAAATGCCCGACGTTACTATCAGGCAAATACAAAACAAAAGCACAACGCAATACCATTCCACACCCACTATGATGGCTAGAATAAAATGGACAGATAGTAAGTGTCCATCTCAGTGAGAATGTAAAGAAATTGCTGGTGTAAATCATCTAGCCACTTTGGAAAACAGTTTGACAATTACTCAAATTATTAAATATACAGTTACCATATGGCCCAGAAATTCCACTCCTAGGTATATGCCCATGAGAATTGAAAACATATGCCCACACAAAAACTCATATATGAATGTTAATAGAAGTATTGTTCATAATAGTCCAAAGGTAAAACAACTCAAATGTCCATTAACTGATGAATGGATAAAGTAAAATATGATAAATATATACAATAAAATATTATTCAGCCATTAAAAGGAATGAAGTACTAATAAATGCTATAACATGGATTAACCTTGAAAATTTGCTAAGTGAAAGGAGACAGACAGAAAAGACCACATGATACATGATTCCACTGATATGAAATGTCCAGAATAAGCAAATCCATACAGCCAGAAAGCAGATTAGTGATTATCAGAGTTTAGGCAGAGAGGGGAATGGGGAGTAGCTCCTTAATGAGCACAAGGGTTTTTTTTTTTTTTGGCAATGATATAAATATTGTAAAATTGATTGTGGTGATGGTTGTGCAATTCTGGGAACAGACTAAAACCACTGAATTGTACACTTTTTAATTTAATTTAATTTAATTTAATTTTGGAAACAGGGTCTCACTCTGTCACCCAGGCTAGAGTGCAGTGGCTCGATCATAGCTCACTGCAACCTTGACCTCCTGGGGTCAAAAGATCTTCCCTCCTTAGCCTCCTGAATATCTAGTACTGCAGGCACCCACCAGCATACCTGACTAATTCTTTTTTTTTTTTTAATTGATGGCAGCTTCCTCTTTTGCCCAGGGTAGTCTTGAACTCCTGGGCTCAAGTGATCCTCATACCTTGGCCTCCCAAAGTGCTGGGATTACAGGTTCACACCTGGCATGCCTGGCCTGAACTGTACACTTTAAGTGAGTGAATCAGGTAGTATGTGAATGATATCTTGATGAAGCCGCTACAAAAAATACAGGCAAAACAATAATATGCATTTTGTAAGAACACATGAAAATATCACCATACACATTAAACACGGCAGAATGGCTGTCTATGAGGAAAGGGGGAAAAGTGAGTGACACATGGGAATAAAAGGGAATAAGTAAATGAGTACATAGAGAAACAAGGGCTCTTCCACTGTCTGAGAACTGTGCGGTGAGCTGAGGTGCATGATTAGCTCAGCTCTTGACACCTGTATTTAAAAAGCGAGGAAATAAATTTTAAACATTGAATTCAATGGCACCATATTGTCAATATTTCAAATGATAGATACTTTAGGTCTCCCCAGAAACTGATTCTTTGATGTACCCCTTAATCTGCTCTAGGTTTTCATCTATCTCTGTTGTTCTTCCTCCCATTTCCTGTTCTCAGAAAGGTGTGCAAGGTGCTCTCTGCATTTTGGTTTTTCAAGCATAGCTTGTTCACCCAATCATTCCTCAATTCATGATCTTAATTTGCTATCTGAAAGACATGTAAATACCCAATAGTTTTGACCTACAAATTTGGCCATAACATTGGAGCAAGGGAACACTCTTGCCAAACTATTGTGAGGCTGCTGTGTTTCCCTCTTTCAGTGTTTCTTGGTTAAATAATGAAACTTTCACATACACAATTTTGCTCTGCAATGATTTCTCTTCTGAAAGCATTATTATTTTTGTTTCTTTGTGTTTGAGACAGGGTCTTACTCTGTCACCCAGGCTGGAGTGTAGAGGCACAATCTCTGCTCACTGCAGCCTTGACCTCCTGGGCTCAAGCGATCCTCTCCACTTAACCTCCCAAGTAGCTGGGAAGCACATGCCACTGTGCCCAGCTAAGTTTTGTATTTTTTGTAGAGACAGAATTTCATCATATTGCCCGGCCTGGTCTCAAACTCCTGAGATCAAGAGATCCGCCTGCCTTAGCCTCCCAAAGTGCTGGAATTACAGGCCTGAACCACCGTGTCTGGCCACATTATGTTTACTTAATGTTTACATTACTGATTTGACCACTGGTCATCCATTTCTTCTGTCTGCTTTTGTGTTGCTTTTGTATGTTGCCATTTGTGTTTTAATGTACTTAAGCATTTCTTCCTGACCAAATTACAAATCTAAGGGCAAAACCTATACCTTATGCTTTTTAATATTCTACTCAGTCAGGTACGGTGGCTCACGCCTGTAATCCCAGCATTTTGGGAGGCCGAGGCAGGTGGATCGCCTGAGGTTGGGAGTTTGAGACCAGCCTTACCAACATGGAGAAACCCCATCTCTACTAAAAATACAAAAAATTAGCTGGGTGTGGTGGTGCATGCCTGTAATCCCGGCTACTCGGGAGGCTGAGGCCGGAGAATCGCTTGAACCTGGGAGGTGGAAGTTGCGGTGAGCTGAGATCGTGCCATGGCACTCCAGCCTGGGCAACAAGAGTGAAACTCCGTCTCAAAAAAAAAAAAATATATATATATATCTCTATTTCTCCTCGGTAACTGTCATGATTCTTTTCATATACAGTAGTTCCTTCTCATCTGCGCTTTTGCTTTCTGTGTTTTTTTTTTTAATCCACAGTAAACTGCAGTCCAAAAATATTAAATGAAAAATACCAGAAACCATTCACAGGTTTTCACTTGCATACCATTCTGAGTACCACGATGAAATCTCAAGCTGTCCTGCTCTATCTTATGTGGGATGTTTCGCTCTGTAGAGGTCCACCCGTTAGTCACTTAGTAGCTGTCTCATTGATCAGATTGGCTGTTTCAGTATTACAGTGCTTCTTTTGTTCAAGTCACCTTTATTTTACTTCATAATGGCCCAAAGTACAAGAGTAGTAACGCTGATATAATCTTATAATTGCTCTATTTTATTATTAGTTATTGTTGTTAACCTCTTACTGTGCCTGATTTATAAGTTAAACTTTATCATAGGTATGTATGTATATGAAAAAGCAGTATATACTGCATAGGGTACTATTTGGTACTATCCATGGTTTCAGGCATTTACTGGAGGTCTTAAATGCATCCCTCAAGGATATGGGGGGACTACTGCAACAGGGACTGATAACACAGATTGATAAATTGATTGATTGACAGTTCATGGATTTATCAAACCATCTTGGAGCCTCAAAGAAAATACTGTTTAAAAAAAGGCCTCAGCGAATATTTTTCATTTAGTATAATGTGATTCGTTTTTTATTTTTATTTCTTTTCACATTGTCAAATTTCCTTTTATCCAAAATTATGAGCACAAAATCACTTTTAAATACTGAAAGATACAATTTCCGTTTGCATAACTATTATTTCCATCATGCAAATATGCTGTACCCACTGATGTTGGTAAGATGGTTCACATATTTTCATGAAAATGAACACATTTATAATAGCACAGTCGGAAGAATTGTCACCTGACATCTGAAACCCTACTGTCTTTCAAAAATAATATCCTTGTGATTTTTGTTGGCAAAAAA
>NW_012106531.1:669446-705652 GCF_000951045.1 Mandrillus leucophaeus
TTGGAGATGGAGTTTTGCTCTTCTTGCCCAGGCTGGAGTGCAATGGCGCAATCTTGGCTCACCACAACCTCCACCTCCTGGGTTTAAGCGATTCTTCTGCCTCAGCCTCCCAAGTAGCTGGGATTATAGGCATGTGCCACCACGCCGGGCTAATTTTGTATTTTTAGTAGAGACCAGGTTTCTCCATGTTGGTCAGGCTGGTCTCGAACTCTTGACCTGAGGTGATCCTCCCACCTCGGCCTCGCAAAGTGCTGGGATTACAGGCATGAGCCAACTCATATACTTTTAAACATTTTTACCTGACTTGAAAACAAGTGACTTGTTATGATGTGCAATGTAACAACCAAATATTTATCTCGCCACCTCCTTGGGTTCTATATTAATCTATTCGTGGTGCTACAACAACACACCTAAGACTAGGTAATTTATAAAGAATAGGAATGTGTTTTCTCACAGTTCTGGAGACTGGGAAGTTCAAGATAAAGATACCAGCATCTGGTGGGGGCCTTTTTACCGCATCCTTCCATGCAGAAGGCAAGAGAGGGCTGAAGGCTGTGCGAAGCCTGTTTTATAAGCACCTTCATCCCATTCTTGAGGGAGGACCTATCACCTCTTAAAGGCCCCACCCCTTTTTAAAATAGGTTTTTGGGGAATACGTGGCATTCGGTTACATGTAGAATTTCTTTAGTGGTGATTTCTGAGATTTTGGTACACCCATCATCTGAGCAGCATACACTGTACCCAATGTGTAGTCTTTTACCCCTTGCCCCCTTCCCAACCTTCTCCACTAAGTACCCAAAGTCCATTGTATCACTCTTATGCCTTTGCCTATCCATAGCTTAGCTCCCACGTATAAGTGAGAACGTGTGATGTTTGGTTTTCCATTCCTGAGTTACTTCACTTAGAAAAATGGTCTCTGATTCCATCCAGGTTGCTGTGAATGCCATTATTTCTTTCCTTTTTATGGCTGTATTCCATGGTGTGTATATACATACATATACACACACATAAACGTGGTGTGTATATATATACATATATATGTATACACATATATGTTGACTTTATCCATTCGTTGACTAATGGACATTTGGGCTGGTTCTACATTTTTGCAATTGCGAATTGTGCTGCTATAAACATATGTGTCCAAGTATCTTTTTTGTATAATGACTTCTTTTCCTCTGGGTAGATACCCAATAGTGGGATTGCTGGATCAAATGGTAGATCTACTTTTAGTTCTTTAAGGAATCTCCATACTGTTTTCCATAGTGAGTGTACTAGTTTACATTCCCACCAGCAATGTAAAGCTGTTCCCTTTCACCACATATTATTTTTTGATTTTTAAGTTATGGTAAAGGCCCCACATCTTAATACTGTTACATTGGCAACACTTGAATTTTGGATGAGACACATTCAAACCATGGCAGGTATTGCACAGAATATCATAGAAAGACAGTTTCTGCCTGCAACAAGTTTGTTTAAAACAAGTTCATAAAAATAACCCTTTGGTAAGATCGCATAGACTTAAACTTATTTGGTTTAAAGCTATACCCACTGGTACAACTAACCTTATTTCTGAAACATAAATGTTCATATTCTTACATGACTTTTGTTTGCAAAGATATCTGTAGCATTGGCTGGGAAAAGTATTTCAGCAATTTTCCTTTAGTATTTTATCAAACACAACAAAGACAGTCCTGAGGCTGTATAGTCTTTTTTCAAAAAGGGTTCATGTAGCATATTCAGAAGGTCACAGTTCGAAATTCCACTGAGGTCGGCCAGGTGCTGTGACTCATGCCTGTAATCCCAGAAATTTGGGAGGCTGAGGTGGGTGGATTACCTGAGGTCAGGAGTTCAAGACCAGCCTGGTCAACATAGTGAAACCCTATCTCTACTAAATATACAAAAATTAGCTGAGCATGGTGTCACATGCCTGTGGTCCCATCTACTTGGGAGGCTGAGGCAGGAGAATTGCTTGAACCTGGGAGGTGGAGGTTGCAGTGAGCCGAGAGTGCGCCACTGCACTCTAGCCTGGGGGACAGAGCAAGACTCCATCTCAAAAAAGAAAGAAAAAAAAATTCCACTGATGTCTTGCATTTTAGTCTTGTGACAAAGAGTGGAAGAGTGTGAATGAACATTTCAATGGTAGACTTCAGCTATGTAGTATTACTCAATTGAATGTTTGCTGCTTCAGACTAGAATCTGAGTCTTGAAACCAGTGAGAAAACTTAACAACCTTTAGTAGTCTTTCCTAGTCACCTAGTCACCTGGTAGGTTGAAAATTATGGGTTGCGGCCAGGCACGGTGGCTCACGCCTGTAATCCCAGTACTTTGGGAGGCTGAGGCAGGCGGATCACGAGGTCAGGAGATCGAGACCATCCTGGCCAACACAGTGAAACCCTGTCTCTACTAAAAATACAAAAAATTAGCCGGGCGTGGTGGCGGGCACCTGTAGTCCCAGCTACTCAGGAGGTTGAGGCAGGAGAATGGTGTGAACCCAGGAGGTGGAGCTTACAGTGAGCCAAGACCGCGCCACTGCACTCCAGCCCGGGGGACAGCAAGACTCCGTCTCAAAAAAAAAAAAAAAAAAAGTATTGGTTGCTTTAAAGAGCGCTTTAGCTCCCTAAATGATAGCTGAGCCAGTGCAAGATACCCAACAGATTATGACATGTTCAGCGCGCCAGCAAAGCAGGGGCACCCCCACCCTAAAAATAAACAAGTTAGCTTTGACAGATTTGTTCAGAACTTTGTACAAAAAAATGTTGGAAGAAACTCTATTGATTTCAGCATGCACGGAAATTTTGCATCATAATAAAATGTTGAATTACCACTGGTGGGGTGGTAGGACTCCATAATCTTTTCAATATTTAGGACCTCCCAAGGGTCTGGCTACGAGAAGCCACACACTATATATATAAAGTCACATGAAAATTATTTAACTCTCAATACACAAATTGAATCTAATTTTTGCAGGTATTATCTAAAATTAAGATAATGTTTCAGAGGCTGAAAGGATCTATGAGAAGTATACATGTGGATATCTTGTTCTACCAGAAAGAAATCAATTGTAATTAAGGCCCAGATGTTTCTGAAAGCTGAACAACCACTTCTGTCTTTATTCAAGAAGTGCCTTCTACATGGATTTTTGGAGGATAAATTACTGACCTCTTTTGTTTCTTTATAACCTTTAAATCCATTTCTACACCCCTCACCCACCCCCCCAAAAAAATACAGGAAATTCTCTTCTTTTGTGTTTACCCTGATCCATAATCAACTAAAAGGTTTTTTTTGTACATTTTTTGTTTTCATTTTCTTCATAATTTTATAGATATTTCATATCGTAATGAAAGTTGAGAAAAATCAAGTTTTCTCCTTTTTTTATTATTTTGTAAAGAATGCTTTTCTCGGCCAGGTGCAGTGGTTCACGCCTGTAATCCCAGCACTTTGGGAGGCCAAGGCAGGTGGATCACTTGAGGTCAGGAGTTTGAGACTAGCCTGGCCAACATGGTGAAACCGTGTCTCTACTAAAAATACAAAAATCATGCAAGTGTGGTGGTGTACACCTGTAATCCCAGCTACTCAGGAGGCTGAGGCATGAGAATCGCTTGAACCCAGGAGGTGGAGGTTGCAGTGAGCCGAGATCATGCCACTGCACTCCAGCCTGGGTGACAGAGTGAGTCTCTGTCTCAAAAAAACCAAAAAAACAAAAAACGCTTTTCTCATATGTGCTTAGGGAAATGTACATTTAGTTGACTACTTGAAACAAAATTTTAGGAACACAGAAATAAATGAAACATATATATATATATACACACACACATATATATATATACACACACACATATATATATATATATATATATTTTTTTTTTTTTTCAGATGGAGTCTTGCTCTACCACCCAGGATGGAGTGCACTAGCACAATCTCGGCTCACGGCAACCTCCGCCTCCTGGGTTCAAGCGATTCTCCTGCTTCAGCCTCCCAAGTAGCTGGGACTATAGGTGCACGCCACCAGGCCCAGCTAAGTTTTGTATTTTTAGTAGAGACGATGTTTCACTATATTGCCAGGATGGTCTTGATCTCTTGAACTCATGATCCACCCGCCTTAGCCTTCCAAAGTATGGGATTACAGGCATGAGCCATGGCACCTGGCCAATATTTTATTTTTAATATTTTACAATTATATAAAATTACAAAAAGTGGTAGCAGTAGTAGAGAGTTTGATACCAACTAGTTTTATTTTATTTTATTTATCCAACTAGTTTTAATATGTGCTATTTTGCCACTCTTGCTTCAATTTTTTTTTGAATAAATAAAATCGATATAGATGGAGGCCTCCCTTTCCTATTCTCTTCCCTGATACTCAGTGGTAATCACCAGCCTGAGGTTGGTGTATATACTTCTTGTTCACATCTTTTGTGCTCTGACTACATATTATGCTCCCACTACAAAATACTGCTTTATGATTTGTATATATCTATCTTGAAACATTGATTTTGAGATTTAATTATGTTGATGCAAGTAGTAATATCTCATATGTTTTAAGATTCTATATTGTTTCACTGTGTAAATGTACTTAATTTATCTATTGATATACCAATTAACATTTGAGTTATTTCCAATTTTTCCCTAAAACAAAGGCTGCTACTGGGGAAGATCCTCAGATAGCTTTCCTATGATGATGCCCACAGGAACGCTAGCTCAGTTCCTAGAAGTAGAATTGCTAGTTTGTAGGGAATGCAAATTTATTTGACTAGATATTGCCAAATTTTACAATTAACATTGGGGATGCTCATTTCTATACATACTCCTCCATTAGACTTTAATTTTTCTGCCTATCGTTGAAGTATCGAATAGTGTTTCATGTTGTTTTCATTTGCATTTCCCTGATTGCCGATGAGAAACAGAATCTTTTCACATACCATTCTTACGTGAACTATCTGTTCTTACTCTTTGCCTGTTTTAAAAAAATTGTTGTCTTCAAGTTGATTTGTAGGATTTTAAGAAAGTTATGCTAGGGATACTAGATTTTGAGAACTTTACATTGCATGTATGTTCTCTTAGTATGTGATTTGTCTTTTAATTTCTTGTATGATGTCTCTTGTTGCCTAGACACTTAATTTTAGTGCAGATGTTTTAAGTTTATTATTTATATTTATGTATCTTTTTTTTTTTTGAGACAGTCTCGCTCTGTCACTCAGGCTGGAGTGCAGTGGTACAATCTCGGCTCACTGTAATCTCTGCTTCCCAGGTTCAAACGATTCTGGTGCCTCAGCATTCTGAGTAGCTGGGATGACAGGCACCCGCCATCACGCCTGGCTAATTTTTTATTTTTAGTAGAGATGGGGTTCCACCATGTTGGCCAGGCTTGTCTCCAACTCCTGGCCTCAAGTGATCCGCCCGCCTTGGTCTCCCAAATTGTTGGGATTACAGGCATGAGCCACTGCGCCTGGCCCTATCTATACTTATATTTTCAATCAGCATAGATTTAAACGTGTAATGTTGTGAGGTAAGCCCTAATTTATTGTTCCTGACTTAATACGGCCTAAATTACTGTTCCATATGGATCGCCAGTTAGAATAGTATACCCCTTCCTCCACTGATTGAGAGTTATCGTTACTGTGCTGTATAGAGGCTGCAGTGGTTCTAACTTTGTAACATACATCAGAGTCACCTGAGGACTTGTTAAAAATGTAGATTTCTTGGCTCCACCCCAAGTTTTTGATTCAGTAGGTCTTGGGCTTGGATGTGGTCTGAGAATTTGTTTCTCCAATAAATTCCCAGGGATGCTGATGCTGCTTGTCCTAGGACCATACTTTCATAACCACTTATATAGAGGAGCCAACATGTTTTGTTAGTATCTCTTGACATCAATGCCTTGAGGAAACTGAAATTTAAGCCTGTTTTATAGATGAAGAGCCTGGTGAGGAAATCAATTAGGTGATTTTCCAAGGTTTGTACTAACAAGTTAGAATTGGAGACTGCTGGCCGGGCGCGGTGGCGCACACTGTAATCCCAGAACTTTGGGAGGCTGAGGTAGGGCAGATCACGAGGTCAGGAGTTCGAGAGCAGCCTGACCAACATGGTGAAACCCCATCTCTACTAAAAATACAAAAATTAGCCGGGCGTGGTGGCACGCACTTGCAGTCCCAGCTATTCCGGAGGCTGAGGCAGGAGAATCGCTTGAACCTGGGAGGCAGAGGTTGCGGTGAGCTGAGATGTGCCATTGCACGCCAGCCTGGGCAACAGAGTGAGACTCTGTCTCAAAAATAATAATAATAATAATAATAATTGGAGACTGCTGTGATTTCTTTACTTGGTTTTGGTTCCTACAATATGTAACTAGCATTAAATCATAACAAGATTTAAATTTTTAAAAAAACACCAGGTTTTTTTACTTGAAAATTATATCTTTATACATTTGGTTCTATCTCTTAAAAATAATTATTTCAAATGACAGTTGTCTGGCCTTAGTAATATGACATATAGAATGCATAAAATGAATACAAGGATGGAATATAAACATTATCAGAAAACAAATTGAAGTACTACGTTCATTAAACAGAAAAGGATAATAAGCAGAAAAGTCTTATGATCTATCTAAAGTCAAATAATTCAATCATAAAAGGATTAGTCACAGACTGTGCTAAATAAATATTTATTAACTACTTATCTTATTAAATCTCTTTGTTTTAGTTAGATACGTGGCAAGTGCAATATCATAATGGGCTCTTTCCCTAGGTCTTGCTACTCAGGAGGTGGCTCAAGGACTAGCTATATAGGCATCACCTGTGAGCTCATCAAACTGCAGACTCTCGGGCCCCACCCCAGACCTCCTGAATCAGCTGCTTTTTAACATCCTCAGCTGGTTCAAATGCACATTAAAGTCTGAAAGTTCTGAGATTCTGCATTTCTAAGATGCTTTTAGGTGATGCCCCTGCTGTGTTGAGGGTCCTCTTAACTACACTTAACATGGCAGAACTCTGCTCTCCCCTCTACTTGTTAAAACAAACAATATCTTTAAAGAATACTAACTTTGCTAGGTAGTTTAATAGTGAATCCCTTCAGTAAAGATTTATGGACACTACAGTGGGTATTATCCTGAAGAGAGAAAAATAAAGACAAGACAGGCACAGCTCTCAGAGTGAAATAACAAGTTTGGTAGTCAATGTTATAGAACAATGGTAATTGTATCTGATTGCTAAAAGAAAGCCCCAAAGGACAACACTAATCAGCTGAAATATAGTTATAACAAAGGAAGTCCAGAATTTGACTTCTATAGAACTGTTTTCCATTTGAAAGAATATAAAGCAATGGAAAACAGACAAAATTATACGTTATTTAGATGGAACCTATCACATTACATTAAATACATCATTAGATTTGTAAAAGCAATCTTGCAGTCACTGTTTTGATTCAGAGGCTTTTGTATCATAAGCTACACTAAGTACAGAAGTAATTGGTATGAAAGATATATGCTTTTTTTTTTTTTTTTTTGAGACAAAGTTTTGCTCTGTTGCCCAGGCTGGAGTGCTGGAGTGCAGTGGCATGGTCTCTGCTCACTGCAACCTCCACCTCCTGGGCTCAAGCAAGATACTCGCGTTTTAATAGAATGTGTATTTGAATCAAAGTGCCTTGAAGTTTTTTCCAGCTTCATATATAGAAGGAAACTTTTCAAGGTTTAGTTCCGATATCTCAGTGCTGATTTGTGCCACTCAAAATGAATAAAACATGGACTCTTGGTTTGAGTATAAATGTCAAACAGTCTGGGTAGTTTGTGTTGTGACAAAGCATATTATTAATGCAACTGTTACCACATACAGTGGATTAAGACTGGATTAAAACCTGGATTCCACTTCAGAAAAGGCAAATCTATTATTCATTCATTCATTCACTCATCTTTTTTTTCCCCTGGAGGTATCCAGGCCACATTTTTAATGAACCAGGTTTCCTGTTGATGCCAGAGCATAAGGCAGATTCTCTTTTTGTTTTGTTCTTTTTATGAGATAAAACACGAATTCCTGACAAGACGTATTATTTCCATAAACAACATTCCTTTCTTTTTCATCTTTTTTGGTTTCTGTGGGGTTTGAAATGCTCATGAGTGGGATAGTATTTCCTCCCTGAAAAGGCTTGGATAACATCAGAGATAATTTTTTTTTCTATACGTTGGTTAGCAACGGAGCATTATCTCATTAAGAAGAAAGTCTGTGAATTTATTTTTATTTTTTGGAGACAGAGTCTCGCTCTGTTACCCAGGCTGGAGTGTAGTAGCGCCATCTCGGTTCACTGCAAGCTCAGCCTCCTGGGTTCATGCCATTCTCCTGCCTCAGCCTCCCAAGTAACTGGGACTACAGACACTCGCCGCCACGCCCAGCTAATTTTTTTTTGTATTTTTAGTAGAGACGGGGTTTCACCGTGTTAGCCAGGATGGTCTCAATCTCCTGACCTTATGATCCGCCTGTCTTGGCCTCCCAAAGTGCTGGGATTACAGGCATGAGCCACCGCGCCCAGCAAGTCTGTGAATATTTTTATTGGCAGGTGAGATTTTCATCCCTATTTCAAGGACATTCATATTCCAATGGCTATCTAGTAAGTTGGGATAAATCCATCTATCCATCCATCCATTTTTAAAAATCGTTTTTTCTTTCATCCAACTATCCATCCAACAAGTGCCTACTATATACTTTTTAGGTACCAGGCACTGTGCTCAATTGTGTGTATTTACTGTTATGTAAATACAAAACTACTTCAGTCCTTGTTCTAAAGGAATTTTCAGTCTAGCAGGGGAGACAAGTATTCAAAGCAACGATTACAATATGGTAAGATACATGCCATTATGCAGGTATTATAGAAGCTAATGCTTCTATAATACCTTCTATAGAAGCTAATGCATAGGCATCCCGATTACTTACTGATTAGTATGATGATACCTTGCCAGGCCTTCAGGTTTTAGATGAGCTAGAGTCTAGCTCTAGACTGCCTAGGTTTAAATCCTATCCCTGATACTTGGTAATTGTGTGGCCATGGACAAGTTAGGTGATCAGTCTGTACCTCAATTTCATCATCTGTGAAGTGGCGATAATAATTATACCTGTTGCATAAGGCTGATACCAAGATAAACTAGGTAATACATGTAAAGCACTGGAATTAGTAATATTTAGCAGTATTTACATACACTATGTAAATGTTAATTATAATTATCATCCCTACTTTTCAAAATGAACTTATCCAGTAAAGAGTAGTCTCCCAAGATGATCTGCTGGGAGCAGTAAAAAAATAGTAGAAATACTAGAAAATGAATTCCTATTTAATTTTCATATCCTTTTTCAATCTCCATTTTTGTGTATCTTATATGTATATATATGTGCATCTCATTAATATATATGTATATTAGCATACATATGTAGTTTATTAATGAATAAACCCATATGTAGACATTGGGGTAAATGTTATTCTATTTTTTTTCTACTGTTAGGGCCCTCAACCAAAAACTTAAAGATTATTTAAATAAATATGTGCATTAAATAAATATGTGATACCCTATCCACAGACAGGACTTGCAATTTATAGTTTATAAAGCACCTTTATGTATATTATCCCAAGTCCAAGAAGACACTGAGCATATTATCAACTATATACTTTTCATCTGCTTCTGATTCTTACCACATCTAAATGGACAGAGCTGAATGGTGAGGCTACAGGCATACTAGAGTCAATGACTTGAGCAGTCAATGCTTCCTTCTTCCCTGACGAGGCACTTGATAGGTTTTGCAGGGCCTCAGATAAGTTGGCTCATATTTTGCTAGCATGTATTTTCATCATACTCACTCAGCTGCAGCTTGGCAATGACACATGAAATATAAATCTATTGTAATATAAGCTGAACATATCATTGGCCAACATTTTCTCCAGTGTGATAGTTGATAAATGGTCTTTTTTGGTGTTTACTTTTCAACATCCTATGAGACAAGCATACAAAAACGTTTACCATAGAGTGCAATCTGGTCTCTCCTGTCTGCATGATTCATTTTCAGATTTTCTTGTGTAAATGAAGCTGAAGATGCTAACAAAACAACAGCTGCTTAGCTATAAATTAGTAAAACAAGTTTCTCATCCAAGATTATTATTGAAGGGTTTTATTTAAAGCAATTTACAAATTCATGAAGGATTTTACTTAACACATTTACACTTGAAGCCATTTAGAGAAGGCCTGGGGATTAGATGGGAGCTGCCTCCTTTCCTCTTGCTGAGAATTTGGAGATTAATTTATCTAAACAAAAAGGAAAGCCACATTTGCTAGAAATTCCATAAGCTCGCTACATATTTAATTGGGGTTCCATAAGAATCTGCTCATTAAAAAGCAAAGAATATAAGCTCAAAAGAGAGTTATCATCAACCTCTCATTGATTAGAAAAATAACACAGACAAGATAGGGATAATTAGTGGGAACTTTAGGCACACAAATTATTAGCTTTTAGAATTCTATTCTCAACTTAAAAAAAAAAAACTATTTCTATTC
The DNA here is from genome assembly GCF_000951045.1 of Mandrillus leucophaeus. NCBI lineage: Eukaryota > Metazoa > Chordata > Mammalia > Primates > Cercopithecidae > Mandrillus > Mandrillus leucophaeus. The sequence goes on from NW_012106531.1 coordinate 679,966, forward strand.
CTTTTCCTTTTACCAAAGCTTGTTTTTCTAAATTGAATTATTTTGTCCTTTGCTTTTGTTTTGTATTTCTTCATTTTTAAGGAACAAAAATCCAAAGGAATTGTCTTAACATAGAATCTACTCTGCAAGGAGAGCTGACTCAGCCCTGCTGTGGGCAGGTCATTATCTACTTTTTCCTCAGTTTCCCCATCCTTAGATGTTCCCCATCCAAGGATAATCACACCTACCTCATCAGCTTGTTTCACTAACATTAGCTAATGAATTTACACAGAAGCTTTCTAAAGATGGACTGTACTGATTACCATTACTTATGGTATACTTATTTACATAATTTGGGACATTGAATTTCTTAATGAGAATAAATGAACCTCAAGTTTAGAGAAACTAAACTTTTTTTTTTTTTTTTTTTCAGACGGAGTCTCACTCTGTCGCCTAGGCGGGAGTGCAGTAGCGCAATCTCAGCTCACTGCAGCCTCTGCCTCTGGGGCTCAAGCATTTCTCCTGTCTCAGCCTCCTGAGTAGCAGGGATTACTGGTGCACACCACCACACCTGGCTAATTTTTGTATTTTTAGCAGAGACGGGGTTTCACCATGTTGGTCAGGCTGGTCTTGAACTCCTGACCTCGTGATCTGCCCACCTTGGCCTCTCAAAATGGAGAAACTAAACTTTTATTGTATGTGTCAATGTGATTTGGTCTTTTAAGAAAAGCAAATATTATAAAATGCAGGTTAATTTGTTAATGAAGGATGCCTTACTCTGTATGTTTAATTGACAGATTATTCCTACACTATATATATAATATGCTCATAATAATTTGTTAAGTGTTAGGAAACATGAAGAAGACTATATTGGCTTCTTATGTCTGTTATTTTTTGAAGATCTTGATTTGTACTCTCCGAAAAGAAAACAAAAGAATGATGGGAGCATGAATCCCAAATATTGCTTTTCTTATGTGGGTACTTCGCACATAAGAATCTGGTATTTTCAGATTTAGTGAATTTCATCCTTTTAACCTGAAGGAGTTTTTTGTTGTTGTTGTTGCTGTTTGTTTGTTTCTGTTTAAAAAAATTTCAGAGCCACAAACACACTAGGTATAGCATATTATCAATGAACCAAAATACACTTATTGGGCATCTTCTATGTACTAGTTATGGTATAAATAATGTGGATGAGTGATTTTCAAAGCGGTCTCAGAACCAGCATTATCAGCATCACCTGGCAACTTGCTAGAGTGGTAAATTCTTGGACCTCATTCAAGACCTACTGAATCAGAAACTCTGGGAATGGGGCCTAGCAATCTATGTCTTAACAAATGCTCTAGGTGATTCTGATGTTAGCTAAAGTCTAAGAACACAAAGGTGAGTTAAATGGAGTGTTTGTAACTTGCAAACTGTGCATACCTGTCCTTGTTTCCAGCATTTGGACCGACACAGTCTGTCAGAGCATGTCTTCCATATAAGTGCATCTATTCACTAATTATGTACTTGTGTTTTCAAGGTTGCGTTTGAGAAACACAATCTGTATTATCACTTCTTGCACCTTCACTCTGTAAGCAGGAGTAGGTATTGAAGTTGTTCTGGGAGTGGGAGTTTCTCTCATCTGAATTTAATTTCTCTTGAATGCATGATCAGCCCCAAGCTCTGGGGCTTAGAATAGGGACTACACCTGGCCAGATGGATATTTAAAGACAGTGAAGGTGAAGCCCCGCTTCTAAGAGCAGGTACGATGGAGGGTGGCTGTGGGAGAAGTGGCAGCTCCTGGCTCATTCCTGGGCTCTTGGCTCTGGGTCTTTGGTGCATGTGTTGGAGCTCGGTAGAGACATTTGACTGTCGCAACCCAATGCTGCCTTCCCACATAAATGAGATCTTTTCTGCCAGGCAACATGGTTTTACCCTCACATTCAAAAGTAAGTATCTGGAGCTCTGGTCTTTGCCAGGGAAGGAGTGATCCAAAAGCTGCCTGGCAGCATTTTGTGGGACTGGTCGGGGAATAGGGTGTAAATGACAACAGATATTTAGGGCTCTTGTGAGTAGAGCAAGGAGCTGGGGACAGAATACTCCTCAGCTGGTCTAGCAGAAGAGGAATCTGCTTCCTGGTTTCAGCTCTGCAGGCCTGGTACGTAGGATGTCTTTAAGCTTTATGGCTGATGCCCTAAAGTTCTCTGTGTAAGGATGCTCCAAAGTGTGAAGTACACAGCTGGTGGGCTGGGCAACTACAGTGTTTTAGGACATACAACAGGGCAAGTGGCTTGTCTTAGGTCATGGTGACTGGAATGGTTTTCAGTACTAGGGCAGTCATTCTGACTTAATTCTAGGGGTAGGGTGATGGGAGTTGAGAAACCTCAGCCCATTCCTGGCTGCTGTGGACTAAGCACTGGCTTTGACAAGCTGAGACTGCTAAATCTTTGTCCTATCCTGCAAGGCTGGGTAGTGGGGAGTAAGAAGCTGAAAGGGAGGTGGGACTTTCCATGATAGCGGCCTCCTGGAGCTTCCCCTCTTCTTTCCCTACAGGCTCACAGTTCCTACACAGCTACTGGCTCCTCTGTTTTGAGGCAGTTCCCTTCTTGGGGGTTTCCTTGATAAACCTATGGGCTTGGGTGCCCATTGTCCCCCATGCCACTGAGCTTGTTCTAGAGTTCGAGGACCATCAAAGGGGCCTCCAAAGATTCCTGTTGGGATCTTTCCCCATTATCTTTTCATCCTACCAGTCAGAGGGAGGGTCATTATTGGAGATCTACTGTTTACTCACATATTGGATGGAGGTGGTGCCCACCCTCTTGGCAGAGACAAAGATTCCAGCCACTGATGTCGCTGATGCCAGCCTGAACGAGTGTTCCAGCATTGAAAGGAAACGAGATGTAGTGTTGCTGTTCGTGACCTCGTCCCACACACAGCCATCTCTGTTTCACCTGCCTTACATCCAGAAACCCTTTACCCCTAATGTGGAGCAGCTGATCCTGGGGACCCCATGCCAGAATCACTGGGAGATAGGCGATGGCCAGAATATGTTTCCTGTAGAGAAGCTCTGCCATCTGCAGGATCGCAAGGTGAACCTTCACAGGGCTGCCTGGGGCGAGTGTATTGTTGCACCCAAGACTCTTAGCTTCCCTTACTGCCAGGGGACCTGCCTGGCCCTCAACAGTGAGCTCCGTCATTCCAGCTTTGAGTGCTATAAGGTAAAACATGGAACCTTGTTCTTTCTCTTGTGGGGTCATATTGGGAAAGCACTAAGTGCTCAACTCTCTAGGCCTGGCTCCTTTTGAGTCAAGGAAGCCACTGAACTTGGCAATTATGTAATCTAGCACTGATGCAGTGTGTAGCATCGTTCCCGCACTGTGACCTTATCCCTTATCTTTGCATAAGAAACAACAGCTTCCTAAAGATTGTTCTGAAACAGCCCTGATCCAGCAGCTTCTCCCCAGGCCCTCCTCCTCCCCCCTTCCCATCTATCCCTGACAAGTCTACCGATGCCCTTAGGTATGAGGCTGTGGCTATGAGGCACTCACCATTCTGCCATTTGTTTCTGCAGAGGGGAGTACCTACCTGTCCCTGGCTCTTCCAGACCTGCCATCCCACCAGGGTCAGACTCTTCTCCCTGATGGTCCAGGATGACGAACACAAGATGAGTGTGCACTATGTGAACACTTCCTTGGTGGAGAAGTGTGGCTGCTCTTGAGATACCCCAAAGCCTTCTACTGGCCTCAGGGCCATCTAAGTCTCAGGACTCGAGTAGGGGGTGGGATTAGTTTTCGTAGCAACTAGAGCTCTTTGAAGGGAGGTGGGATTTGGTTTGTTTCTCAAAGCACAGCAAGAAGGATGGCATTATGGCAGTAACCCCTCTTAGATGCTTCTCTTTGATGTGGGCAGGGGACCCCTAGTGCTGTTTTCAGTCACTCCTACTACTGGGAAGCTGGGCCCATTGTGATGTCTGACTGTTGCTGTCCTAGATTGTGACTGGGCTGGGCTTAGTGCCACCTCTGGGGTCATTTAGGTGGGGAAAGAGGAACTGGAATTGGACGCATGTCAGCTCTTGGGGTAGGGGTAAAATTGTTACCGGTGTTAAGCTGGCTTCGGACTCTTCTGAGCTTTTCAGTTGCTATCGTCCTTCTCTGTACAATTGGCATGGGGCTGGTCCAGAACGGACCTCAGCATGTAGGTTCCTCCTCACCTAACACTCCTGGCCTCTTTAGAGTGAGCAAGGACTCTGTGCAAGAAAGCATTCTGTCATGGGCTAGTCGTGGGTAAAGGGCCCCGAAGCCTTCACAACCTGGTGTCAGATGGGAGCTTGAGAGTGCAGGTTGTCGCTTGACTGATGGAGGGGGCCTCTGGCCTCATGGAAAGTTTGTCTCACTATCATTTAAGGAACTTGATGATATTAGCTTTTCTACTATCTGTAATAAAACTACAGTACCATTGTTGTGGGTCTCTTATGTTGGATATCTATTACTTAATGCCCTTGAGCCTCTGAATCAGAATGAGTAGATAGATGTTGGGTTTCAAATCCTATTGTCAAGGATCACAGGAAAGAAGCAATGCAATGCACTTTGAAACCAATATTCAGTCATAGCACTCACTCAGTGACTTCTAGTTTTAGGTTCTAAAACGTAGGTCCAAAGTAAGATACAAGGAAGTACTCCAACGCGGACATTAATACCAAAACTACTTGTTAGATTTCTTGAAGCAGAAGAGAAACTGAAAGTTAGATGACACTCAGAACCTTAGTAACATATTATCTGTCCTAGTGGGAGGAAGAGCATATCAGTTAAATTTACAATTTTAAAATGCGACTTTCTCAGTGGACATTCATAGTTCACGTTAGCCTGCGCCTTGCCGAGTATGCCTGTAGAATGATGGTCAGGGTGAGGGCTGAGCCTAAAGGAGGCAGAGAGCCATCCCTGGCTCTAGACTTTCCCAAGCTCGGTCTTGGCTGTGTAGTAGGTTTCATGAAATAAGGATGAACTAATTTCTGTCTTTTTAGATTCCTTTCTTTATATCTCTGCAACGGAAGTTCTGACCAATCTATGCAAGTGGTTTGTGCTTCTAAGTTTAATAGCAAAGTATGCAACGTGAGAAGCTGACTTTGCAGCCCCAATCCTAAACAAAGGTAGTGACTGTCAGGTGTGACATGTTCCCTGCCAGTCTGCTTTCTTTGTATATGAACATAGCCTTAAAACAATCCTATAGCTCCTTAACAAGGTGTTGTGGAGACATTTCAAAATCCTCACACCTTTTTTTCCCATGGACGTTAGCTTGTATTTAATAGTTCTATACCCATTCAACTGATTCCCTTACTGATGGACATTCAAAGAGGGCATTTTAAAGTTACCCATTATTACAGTGCTGTGATCATCTTTGAATATAGATTCTTATATGCAAGTAGAATTGCTAAGAAAATGTCAGAGATGAAATTTGGTCTCCCCCAAAACTATGGCAGTTTACATTTCCCTCAACTGTGAGACCATTTTCCCCACACAGGGAAAGTCCTTTTGACAAGGGATACATTTCATTGTTAAGTTACATCTTTAAAAATGAAAATTTGAACATATCAAATTAGCCAGTTGAATTCTTTGAATTTATCAAGGATCAAGCATTTTTTGTCTTATAGAAACTCTTAATATAACAAAATATAGCAAATATATTTAAGTTTCTTTTCTACATGGGAGTATTATATGGATAAGTCAATCTCTGACTTTATTGGTTCTAGGTTTCATATTTGGTCATCCCCACCAAAAGATAATACACATTCTGCCTCTTGTAGTTCTCGTGTTCATGGTCTTATTTATACATTAATACTTCTGGGCAGGGAGAGCTGGAGGCTCCCAGGCCATTTGTGTCTAGGCCTGACAGTGCCAATCTCTGGCCAGTCAAATGTAAGTGGGAGTCTGCAGGGTTTCCAGGACGGCTTCTGCTTCGGAGTTGAGGGCCTGGTTTGCAGTAATAAAGTACTACATTACTGGGGGCAATGTAACAAAGATGACAAAGCTGGAAAGAGTTCCTTAGGGCAGGGATTGGCAAGTTTTTTCTGTAAAGGGCCAGATAGTAAATATCTTGGGCTTTGTAGGCCATACAACCTCTGTCTACTCAACTCTGGTGTTGAAGCATAGAAATGGCCATTGAGGAAATATAAACAAGCATCTTTGTATTCCAATAAAACTTTATTCATGGGCCTTAACATTTAAACTTAATGTAACTTGTCACAAAATATTCTTCTTCCCAACCATTTAAAATAGGTAAAGATCATTCTTCACTTTTGAGTTGTACAAAAGTGCAGTAATTGGCCCATGGGCTGTAGACTGTCAAACCCACCTTAGAATATCATTGAGCAGGTGGGCCAATACTAGCAGAGACTTCTAATTTATGATAAATTGTATCTCTATTTAATTAGGCCACTGTTAGTTTGGTTTTTTGGTTACTTGCAGTCAAATACATTCTTATCTGATACAGTCTTTTTTTTTTAATAGCCCACTATTCTAACCTTTTATTGACTATTTGAACTTCCCCCCACCTTGATTTGGGCACTATTTTTTAGATCACATGTTAAATTTCCTTAAGCCTAATACGTTTTTTTCTAGCATTCTATTCTAATCCACTAATCTTGGTTCATTTTCATATCCATATTAATTCCTATAGTTTTAATGGATACTTAGGATTCTGAGAGAATGTGTACCATATACTAAATCATTTTTCTCATGGAAGATGTCTGAATGTCTATATCTTCCCACCCACGAACATGATATAACTTTACATTTAATGGAGAAAAAGATCTGAATGAGTTCTCTCATTTTTATTTCATTTAAGCCATGGCAATTTCTACTCAGATTATTTCTTGGTGATCTAGGTTACTGTTAGTGTAAATGGAACTGCTAACTAGAATTACTTTTATGGCATCAGTCCATATTACTCTTCCCATTCTGTAATGAAACCATGTGGATTCAGAGCATTGTTTTTTTGTCCAACATGGAAGACCAACTCAGAGTTTAGTGCTTTCTACCATTGTACTTAGTCTTTGGAATGTGCTACTGGGTAGTTTTTTTGTTCTGTGTTTGAATTAGGTGTTATTAAATACTAGTGAGTCCTTAGACTTGACATCATCTAGAACAGTAAAATGGTATTATGTACAACTATTGGAAAGTGGATTGAACCTGGTTGCTGATACCGATCTAAGTGGTTTGGATTTGTATATATTCTAAGCATCATGTTTTATGTCAGTGGGAACCCAGAATAGAGGCTCAAAATAAATTTAATCTGCATGTGCAGACAACTTCTAAAAGATAAAGAAATAGAGGTAGCAAGTGACAAGACCTGGGCAAGGGGAGAATGCCAGCGCCTCATCTTCAGACTTACATTCCAACAAGAAGGGACTCATGATGACATGCATTTTGAGGAGGCATGCTTTGTGCTTCGGTACCAGTTCTCAAATGGGCTGAGGTCTGAGAGACAAACAGCCATCAAACCAGGTAGAAAGAGGTTACAGGTTGAATGAAGCAGCACCCACAATGGCCTAGGGAGGAGAGAGTAGGAGAGGGGTGTTCAGCTAAGCAGAGAAAGCTCAATAGAGCTGGTGTGTGGGGTTTGTGGTGGGAGGAGTTGAGTGGGTAGGCAGTTTTACTCTTCTGGGCAGAGTCCAGAGCGTCATGTGAATCCAAATACATAATTGCTTTCCTTCATGAAAGAGATTGTATAAATCATGTATTAATGATCACTTCTCTTTGGTGACTTGAATGTATTAATAAGTAATGGGAATATCTACTAAAGCTGAATACATGCATACCCTATGCTCTAGCAATTTCATTTCTAGCCACATATTTTACCAAAAGATATAGCAGCACTACAGGTAAAAACCCCAAATTGAAAACTATCCAAATGCCCATCACCAGTAGAATACATTAATTGTGGCATACTCACACAGGACAGTACTATTTAATGAGGAGAAATAAAGTAGAACTCTGTAAATGAACTGATAAATCCCACAGGCACGTTGAGGGAAAGAAGCTAGATACAGGGGAAAACATAGCTGTATGATTCTACTTATGTAGAGAACAAACATGGGCAAAAGTGGGATGAGGCCGGGCGCAGTGGCTCAAGCCTGTAATCCCAGCACTTTGGGAGGCCGAGATGGGTGGATCACGAGGTCAGGAGATCGAGACCATCCTGGCTAACACGGGGAAACCCCGTCTCTACTAAAAAATACAAAAAAAAAAAAAAAAAAAAAACTAGCCGGGCGAGGTGGCGGGCGCCTGTAGTCCCAGCTACTCGGGAGGCTGAGGCAGGAGAATGGCGTAAACCTGGGAGGCGGAGCTTGCAGTGAGCTGAGATCCGGCCACTGCACTCCAGCCTGGGTGACAGAGCAAGACTCTGTCTCAAAAACACACACACACACACACACACACAAAAAGTGGGATGAACACTTCAATTCCATTTATATTAAAGAATCTAGAGTGGTAAGATTCATAAAGACAAAGTAAAATAGTGGTTGCCAGGAGCTAGAGGGAGAGAGGAATAGGGAGATATTGCTGAATGGGTATTGAGTCTCAGTTATGTGAGATGAAAAGAGTTTTGGAGACGGATGCTGGTGATGGTTGCACAACAATGGGACTGTACTTAGTACTCTACTGAACTGAACACTTAAAAATGGTTAAGATGGGCTGGGCGCAGTGGCTCATGCCTGTAATCCTAGCACTCTGGGAGGCCAAGGCGGGTGGATCACGAGGTCAAGAGATAGAGACCATCCTGGCCGGCATGGTGAAACCCCGTCTCTACAAAAAATACAAAAATTAGCTGGGTGTGGTGGCGTGCACCTGTAGTCCCAGCTACTCAGGAGGCTGAGGCAGGAGAATCGCTTGAACCCAGGAAGCGGAGGTTGCAGTGAGCCAAGATCGTGCCATGGTACTCCAGCCTGGCAACAAAGCGACTCTGTCTCAAAAGAAGAAAAAAAAAAAAAAAGATTAAGATGCTAAGTTGTATATATATTTTACCACAATAAATGTTTTACAAATGGCAAAGCAAATGTTGTTAGATTAACATTACTGTTAGCTGAGTGTAGGGTGTGGGGTGTAAGTATAAAAGGAGCTCTTAAGTGTGGGGGAATGTTCTGACTCTTAATCTGGGCAGAGGCCTCAAGGGTGTGTTCAGTTTGTGAAAATTTATTAAACTGTATACTTACATGCACGTCTGCATGCATATTACATTTCAATAAAAGTTATCCTCGAAGAGAAAGAAAAAAGCAATGGGAAGATTTAAAGTGAATTAATTTGCAATAGGTTACACTATTGAGTACCTGGTGCAAGGCGTTCTTCTATTAATTCTCTTACTATGAGGAAGGTGCTGTCTTACAAAAGAGGAAACCAAGGAACAGTGGTTTATTGAGGTAAAAAGTAGCCATTTACAGATTCCTAATAGGAGAAATCTCAAATGCTTCTGTATACATCTCTAGAGAAACATTACCTACTCAGTTTAAAATTTTTCCATCTTTAAAATAGAAGAACTTCTAATTCTTAAAACTAGGCCCTGGCATTAAATTACACGTCTCTTGGCCAGAAGGAAAAAAAAAGACATTCTCTAATTTGAACTGGAATAATGAATTTTCTCACCTATGTTAATTTAAGGGTAAACTGAGATCATAGGATGGGTGCTAACTCTGGATAGTTCAAATGCAATCATGATAGGCTTATTTTTATCTTGGAAGTAAATTTTTAAAAGAAAATTTAGACTGGGCATGATGACTCACGCCCATAATCCCAGCACTTCGGGAGGCCGAGGTGGGCAGAGCACGAGGTCAGGAGTTCAAGATCAGTCTGGCCAACATAGTGAAACCCCATCTCTACTAAAAATACAAAAAAATTAGCCGGGTGTGGTGGTGTGCACCTGTAATCCCAGCTACTTGGGAGGCTGAGGCAGGAGAATCGCGTGAACACAGGAGGTGGAGGTTGCAGTGAGCCAAGATCACACCATTGCACTCCAGCCCAGGCAACAGAGCGAGACTGTGTCTCAAAACAAAAAAAAACAAAAAGAAAATTTATCATAGCTTTAAAATTTAAGGTGTGGGAATCAAACTAGGAATGCATTTGAAATTTTTCAGTGTCCCAAATCATATTTCACACAGTTCATGCACTAACCATACTCTTTCCCTTTTCTTTCCTTTTCCTTCTTTTCCTTTTTCTTTCTTTTCTTTCTTGTGTCACTCTGTCACCAGGCTGGAGTGCAGTGGTGCAATCTCGGCTCACTGCAACCTCTGTCTCCTGGGTTCAAGCGATTCTGCTCCCTCAGCCTCCAGCGTAGCTGGGATTACAGGCATGTGCCACAACGTCTGGCTAATTTTTGTATTTTTAGTAGAGATGCAGTTTTACCATGTTGACCAGGTGATCCTCCTGCCTCAGCCTCCCAAAGTGCTGGGATTACAGGCGTGAGTCACTGTGCCCGGCCACTAAACATACTATTTTCTATCAAAATTGACCTTTTTTTTTTCTTCATCTCTATTTATTTTACAGAGTGAAGGAACATTCTGCTAAATCTTTCCTGATGGATCCCTGCTCCCCTGTGCCTTTCTTTTGTGCCACCGTCTTTATTCCCACATCTGTGTGTCTCACCCCTGTTATCCTCCCCAGCTTAGTCTTACTAAGCTTTGCGACAATGCCTGCATCCACCTTCACCCTCCACCACATCCAGCTGTCTCTGGCTGGCTGGTCAGAACTCAGAGCAGCCGTGGGCAGATCTGCTGCAGTACAGAGAGGCCTGTGCCCATGGCTGGCTGCCCAGAGACCTGTTCTCTGTCACACCTGATCAGATCTTTGAGATACCACCTCACCCCAAGGACTGGTTCTGGTTAAAATAAGATGCTCAGGAACACTCTTTCATAGAGAGTGGTTGTCAATGAGGTTGTGCAAGAAGGAGAGTCATCTTGGAAAAGATAAAGGGAAACAACAGGAAATGGAAAAGAAATGGGTAAGGGATTAGTTCTTATCACAGTTAAACTAGTGCATCTTGTTCTGTATCATCGAAAATATCTCTTGTGACCAGCACTTTACAGGACATCTGCTGGTAACCGCCACTTATTTCACAATCCTGAATTCAAGGGTGCCCATGAGAGAAGAATACAGTATCTGTTGAAACAGACTCCCACATGAAGCCCATTGTGCTCTCCCCATAATTTTCACTCGAGTTCAAGGCATGCTGACATATTTTAAATGGGAGATCTGTGTGCAACCTCATTCACTGCAGACTGCAGACAAGTCATTCTCCTGCTATGTGGAAATCTCTCATTTCCCTTCCCTACTGTGTCTTTGGTCAACAGTTATAAACTCTCCCTCAGACAGCTGGTTGTGTATTAAAGTCTATTTATAACAGTCAATGGACAACTGATTGTTTATGGGGAGTCGTGGCAATTTTTGCTTAGGAAAGACAATTGGGGCATTTCTTCTGGAGCAGAGCGGGTTCAGCCGCTGGACTCCACAAACATTGCCTCACTTGTCTTCTTACATTCTGTGGATTGAGGTTACCCCAGGTGCTAATGGTGAATTCAAACCTAGCACAGATTGCTGACTGGGTCTTCAGTCAAGGGTCTTGGGGGCTAGACAATAGAAAAAAAATGAAACAGTAATACTTTGTGAGGAACAAAAAAATGCAAAAGTACCCATATCTATGAGGAACAGTATACTATACTCAAAATTTTCAGTAGAGTTTATGAAACTAGATTTCCACCCCACTAACCACAGTTCTGGATTATAGGGTTTTTTTTTTGTTTTTGAGACAGAGCCTTGCTGCTATTGCCCAGGCTGGAGTGCAGTGGCGCAATGTTGGCTCACTGCAACCTCTGCCTCCCGGGTTCAAGGGACTCTCCTGCGTCAGCCTCCCAAGTAGCTGAGATTACAGGTGTGTGCCACCATACCCAGCTAATTTTTGTATTTTTAGTAGAGATGGGGTTTTCCATATTGGCCAGGCTGGTCTCGAACTCCTGACCTCACCTGATTCTTCTGCCTCTCCTCCCAAAGTGCTGGAACTACAGGCATGAGCCACCATGCCTGGATGCCCCTAACCACAGTTCTAATTAAAATATGATCACATGACAACTTTTTAGCATTGAGAAAACTTCCTATTCTGGTGGGTCTTGAGGTGCTTTTTATTTTCCTTTGTAATTTCAAAACTTTTTTTTCAACTAGAACAAAAACATAGACAAAACTAATTTAAATCTCATCATTAATCGATAGTGAAGTAAAAATGCTAATGGGAGAAAAATCTGGATTTCTAGAAATGTCTTGCATAATATTTTTCTACTAGCTCTGACTTCAGTAAGATGGTTTTGAACTCTTAATTTTTGGAAAAATAGAATGGGTGATATGTAATTTTTAAGTGACATATTAGGTTTTTAATATAAAAAAATAGAAAAAATTAAAATGGTTTATACCCTCCCTGCCTAGATAACACTTGTTATGTTAAACTGTCACTTGTATATGATTAATAAGCTCAATTGAGCATAACATAAAAACTAAACATAATCATTGTTCATATTACTAACCCAGAAAACATTGTGTACAGATAGATATATTTATATCCATGGAGGAGTTTTAAACAAGTGTAATTAAATGATGCAATGACCTGGTCTACCTCTTGGTTTGCTTATTCTGATTCCAATTTATTCTATTTTATCTGTAAATCTCAGCACATCACATTTGTCTTATTCTGTCTTCTCCAGAAGATGTTAATGAATTACAATTCATACATAATGTTATAGGTGATTTTTAATAGCTAGTAAAAAGTTTGAGGATTTCAGAAATTTCAGTCACATTGTTTTCAAATCAGTAAGTTACCCCTAAGTGACTATCTAATTTTTAGTGCTTTTGCTGCATTTAGTAACTTTCTGAAGTCCTGTTTGACCCGTATTTTTCTATGTATTCTTTTTAGGGCCACTTTAGGAAAAAAGCAACCTTGTGTTGCTGGAACAATTTGTTCATAATTCTGGATTAGTTTGGGACTGCTTTTTCATAAACAGCAGGTGAAGGCCCATCCATTTGGCTCAGGAGGTCCTCTCTGAGGAGATTTGGTCCTTGTGCATTTCTCTCTCCGTCTCTGCCGCAGCAAAAGGTAAGTTAATAATGAGGTGCAGATGAACTGAGTCAAAGCTCTTTTAAGAGGAACCTGAACAGCAATACCATGGTTTCAGCTCTTATATTCTGCTTAAAGTCTTGGATTCTTCTGGGATGTAAGACTACAAAAATGTTCTGTAGACTCTGGAATCAGTTTCAGGTTGTTCAGACAAGATCATCATTCTTATTCCTGGTTCCCATCAGAGACAGAGCTGAAGATTGAACTATTTAAAGCTTTCCTTGTGGCCACATTGACGTTAAACTGTCAGAGATAGGAAGAGAGAACCGTCAATTCATCCCAAACAAAAGCCCTTTTCTCTGGGTTTATCAGTTAAAAGTAGTAAAAGTTTTGCATTGATTGATGCCTCTGTGAGCTATTTGAGGTAGGGACAAACAACCAAAATGGGAAGCTGAGGACTTAAATAGGTCAAAAGAAGTTAGTATTTTCAGAATTGTATTCCATATGTGAATATAGAACACACAAGGGGGAGTAGTCAATAGAAATACCTGACACATGATTTTAAGCAAAAACCCTAGATACATCAGTTGGGGGCTACATTTTAATGTGGTTTTACCAGTGAACAAATCAGCGAGGTTTTCCCTTCTAGCAGTTAAAGTGCTTGAGATTTTAAGGAACTGAACTCTGAGCAAAAAGATCCACATAATACGAGCCTTCCACAGATCAAATGTAATGTAACTTTTAGAAAACAAAAGCCTCAGTTCCTCAGGGCCAGCGGACTTCCAAGATACAGGATGACCCTCCCTCCAGAACGCACTCTTCAAAAGCCAGCACAAATGTCTGCCAGGCAATTTGCGGGGCAGGGGTATCTAAGTTTTCCTTTATTCTTAAAATTCACTGATAGGATAGGTTCCTAGGAACAATAAGTGTTTGATTTTTGGAGGTCCCTTTTTTTTTCCTTTTTTGTTTTCCTTTCTATTGTTTAAATCACGGAAGGAGTGTGGTTTCCCAAGCTCATTGAAACAAAGGAATGGAACATGCTTTCACTAAAGCCTTCTAGGAAGCTTTGAGACGGGGAGGAGGGTGGGCGGATCATTCAGGAAAGTGACTTAAGGTCACTGGTGACAGAGCAGAGTCAGCGAGGGTGAGCACAAGAGCAGACCTAGGACCAGAGCTGCAGGTGCTGGTGGATGGACAAAGAATCCCTGGGGAGGCAAAAGGCTGGGGAAACTACTTGAATGTCCTTGGAAGCAATGGGAGCCTCAGCGCCATGGAGGCCAGTGCTGCTTCATGCTGGCTCGTTACACCCAATGGGCCCTTGGCCACTAGACTTAGTACATTAGAATCTCTGTGGAAAGGATTGGTATATTAAAACACCTGTCCAGGTAATTTTAATGAGTAGCCATGAAATCAGCTTCTGAGCAGGGAGATAATTATATGTGGGGTGCAAGGGAATGAACTGACAACTCCAACATGGAAACCCCCTGAGGTGTTAACTTGGGTGGTGTTGAAGGTAATACCTACTTTATGGAATTGTTAGGGAGGTTATCCTTATGGTTGAGCTCAGAGGTTTGGAATCAAGCACACTGGCTTCAAATCCTGGTTCAGTCTATTTGACCATTTGTGTGTCCTTAAGCAAATTACTTAATTTCTTTAAGCCCTAGTTTCTTCATTTGTAAAACGGGTAATAGTGCTTACAGGGAGGACTCAGTTCTGCAGCTACCCTGAGCATGCTGCTTGGCATATGGAAAGCATGCAAACATTGGAGCCGCCCTGCATTTCTTCCCTCGTCCTCCTGTTCTTGCTGCTTTTATATCTAATGACTGATAAAATGTGTACAAACCTAAATGCTAATCTTCTTTTTTTTTCCATTTCCAAACTTTGTTAATACTTATCATGGGATATTAATAGACTGTAGGACATTACTTATTATGATGTTTTACTACCCTATGGTACAGTACTATATACTGTATAGTGGCTGCTGATTTTTTTTTCTTTTTCCTAAATTCAAGTATTTCAATACAATGTATGCAGAATATGGGCAAGGACTAAATGCTGGTTGCCTGGGTGGAGTTCATGCCAAATCAAATGTGACAGCCTTTTCTGGAAAGAAAGACTAATGACACTATTACCACCTAGATATTAACTGAATATGCTAAGCTCATCATATAGACTGCCCAAGTCAATCTGTACAACATCCTTTTGAGGTTGTTAGTAGAATTACCTCTGTTTTTCAGATACGGAAATGGGAGCGTACAGTCATTTGCCCAAGGTCAGAGAACCAGTAAAGGAGGATTCCAACTCAGGCAGGCTGGCTCCGAGCCCTGCCTGTTACTATTATACTTACCAGGCCTCACAGGCCGTGACTGGGAGCTCAGGTTCAAGGATTCCTTCCCGGCAGGCCAGCTATCATAAGAGGAAAGGAAGTACCAGAAAGCTTTTTCTCTAATTTGCTAAATATCAACTTTCCTAATATATGAATTACTGCTTAGAGGCGCAGTTGTTACACTGTGTAATACATTTTGAAGTATGGTGTGTATGTTCCTGTGGTTGCATTTTTTATGCATTATACACACATCTCTGCAAACCTTAGAGGAGGTTTTGATAAAAGGCAATGAGATGTTTTGAGAAAAGTTACAATTATCTATATTAAGATGTATTTTCTTTTGATTATAAAACAGGTACAAAAATCAGAATATAAAATAATATAGTATCCTAACATTTAAAAATGCACATTTATATTAATGTTAAATTCTGAATGTTAACATTAAAATGTTGACAGTGGTTATCTCTATGATGGTAGGCTTGGGTTGACTATCACTTTACCTTTCTGCCCCTTTGAATTGTCTGAATTTTTTAAAATAATGGGCATGTATTACTTTTATGATAATCCTGTTTTAGAAAACTTAGAAAAGCCCAGAAAACTATAAAGAAGAAAATAACAATCTTACCACTAAAAATGCTGATAACATTAGCAGATATACTTCCAATCATCTCTTCTTGTATGTATATTATGTGGCAGAGATCATCTACAATTCATAATTTGGTGACCCATTTTCTTTCCTTCCTTTTTAAAAAGTCAAAAGAACTTTTAGGATATTAAAGACTCTTCTTAAGCATTATTATTATTATTTGAGACGGAGTTTCACTCTTGTTGCCCAGGCTGGAGTGCAATGGTGCGATCTTGGCTCACCACAACCTTCGCCTCCCGGGTTCAAGCGATTCTCCTGCCTCAGCCTCCAGAGTAGCTATGATTACAGGCATGCACCACCATGCCCTACTAATTTTGTATTTTTAATAGAGACGGGGTTTCACCATGTTGGTCAGGCTGGTCTCGAACTCCCGACCTCATGTGATCTGCACATCTTGGCCTCCCAAAGTGCTGGGATTACAGGCGTAAGCCACTGCCTGGCCTTAAGCATTATTTACATTATTTAAATGTTACACAATAGATCATATGTACAATATACTAACTATTGCCCTATGTTTTTTCTCTTTTTTTAAGGTAATCAACAATGATGTGTATTAGATATCTTTATCATGAATATTGGATTATATTTCAGATTATTTTCTAGATTCCTAGAATTAGTGGGTTAAAGTGAATGATCATAATTTAGTTATTTATTGCTATGTAAAAAAAAAATCCAAAACATGGTGACTTAAAACGATAATATATTATTGTTTTTCATGGTTCTGTGGGTTGAATAAGCTGAGCTCAGTGGTTCTTATTTGGGAGTCTGGGGCTGAGCCATCCGGAAGCTTCAATGGCTGGACATTCAACATGGCTTCTTCATGCACATGAGTGATCCCTCTGTGTTCCTCCACGTGGCCTCTTTCCAGTACAGTGGCTGGATTTCTTCTGTGTCTCTCAGGGACCCAAGAGGCAAGAAGTGGAAACTGCCAGTCCTCTTACAGACCAGGGCCTGGAGCTGGCACAACGTCACTTCCACTGTATCTTCTGTCGAGAGTAGTCACCGGCCAGCTGAGCTTCAAGGATGTGCAGGAGCAGCCTCCCTTCTCCATGGAAGAGTGGCATGTGTCTACAAGAGGGCAGCAATTGATGGCAGCCATCTTTGAAGTCAGGCTACCACAGATCATTTTTGCAAATGGAATAAAATATAGTTTGGTACAGTTTTAAGCAAACTTGTGAAGTAACTGAATGTTTACAAAAGTCTACAGAAAGACATTTCTGTCAGAAATAAATCTTGCTAAAGCCCCTTGAAGGAAGTGTGAGGGAGGAAAGCAGGCCAATGAAGGCTAGTCTTTTCAATCGGCCTAAATGTCCCCATGTCCCCTGAGAAAGTCTCTGCAGAGGGATGGAGTGCTAAGGAGGGAGAGTTACTGACCGCTGAATGACTCGTCATGCCTCAGGCAAACACTGAACTTTCCTGTTCCTTGAGGTTCAGCTCAGGCTGTCCCTGTCCTGTCCAGACCTCCGGGGCCAAACCACAGCCTGGGCAGAGGTGCCAGCCGAGAGGGTGTGGGGAATGCAGGGACAGCCCTGGAGGGAGAAGGGCAAGTTATTGCTGGGAAGTGATTTGAGATAGGGCTGTCAGGGGAAGGAAGAGGGAGGTGCGGGATGAGGTGACCAACTGAACACAGAAGTCTGCAACTCTGGCTTGAAGACACAATGGATCTACAGTGCTTAGCAGTGAGGGGCATGCTTCGGAGGTTACTATTCTTTCTGGGAAGGGCCCAGTGGCCCGAAATCTAGCATTCTGCCCCCATAGACACTCCAACGCAAGCTATTACAAGGCTCTGTATTGCTTCAGTAACAGGAGAGAGGAGGACTCTTGCTCACTCTTCATCCGCCTTAAATGCTCCCCCACCCCCTCCCCACTGGAGATTCCACTTCCCACCCCACCTTCCCTCACCTGAGGGATCCCTCCATCCTTAGTTGTCCTAAACCTCCACAGAGGCTGAGGAGACAGGATTAGGAATGAGGTTTTTGAGCTCACTGTTCAGGTTGGGATTCGGGCTTTACCACATACTCTGAGTGACTTTTGGTTAGTTAGTTAGCTTCTTTGCATATTGGTTCACTCATCTATAAAAGGGGGACTTAAATACAGTCTCACCTCATTCTGTTGTTGTAAGGATTGAATGAGTTAATTATGTAGAATTTTCTAGAACTCTGGACCACAGTAAACACTCACAAAGCATTATTTTAACTTTCTATTACTTAAAAAAAGAAAACTTTTTTTTTGGTTTCAATAGACTTTATCTTCAGAATGATCTTAGGATCACAGCAAAACTGAGCAGAAAGTACAGAGATTTCCCATATGTGTCCTACCTGCATACACACATAAGCACAGCCTTTCCCACCATCGGCATCCTGCACCCGGTAGTACATTTGTTACAACTGATGAACCTACAGTGACACATGATTATCACCCAAATCCATAGTTTACCTTAGCGTTCACTTTTGGTGTTATACATTCTATAGGTCTGGACAAATGCACGATGACATGCACCCACAATTCCAGCATCAGACAGATTTGTTTCGCTGCCCTAAACATCGTCTTTTGTATTACTTTTAATTACAGCTTGCCTTGAATTGTAGATAAGACATTATTACATATCCTTTATTACTTCTTCTAAACTAATCAAGCTGGGTTAGTTTATGTGACCTGTACAATATTACTTGTTCCACAGAGCCATGCATGAAACTTGGCAAATGGATAGTGAATTAGTGGTAGAAGAGGTGAGCAAATGAATGAATGAGACCTGTGGGTAGGGGTAAAAGACAAACTCAGGTAAGATTTATGATTTTTATTTTTTGTACTTTTTGAGTATTTTCTATATTTTCTCCAATGAGCATATTATTTTTATAGTCAGAAATAATAAAGACAATTTGTTTTAAGCTTTTAAGTTTGGGGTACATGTGAAGGTTTGTTGCTTAGGTAATCATGTGTCATGGGGATTTGTTGTGCAGATTATTTCATTACCCAGGTATTAAGCCTAGTACGCATTAGATCCTCTCCCTCTTCCCATGCTTCAACCTCCAATGGGCCCCAGTGTGTGTTGTTCCCCTCTATGTGTCCATGTGTTCTCATCATTTAGCTCCCACTTACAAGTAAGAACATGCAGTATTTGGTTTTCTATTCCTGCATTAGTTTTCTAAGGATAAGGGTCTCCAGCTCCATCCATGTCCATTCCATGGTATAAATGTACCACATTTTCTTTATCTAGTCTAGTACTGATGGACATTTAGGTTGATCCCATATCTTTACTATTGTGAATAATGATCCCATATCTTTACTATTGTGAACATACACAGGCATGTAGAAAAATGCAAATCAAAACCACAATGAGATGCCATCTCACACCAGTCACAATGGATATTATTAAAAAGTAAAAAAATAAGACATGCTGGTGAGGTTGTGGAGAAAAAGGAACCCCTATACATTCCTGGTGGGAGTGTAAATTAGTTCAACCATTGTTGAAGACAGTGTGGTGATTCCTTGGAGACCTAAAGACAGAAATATCATTTGACTCAGCCATCCCATTACTGGGTATATGCCCAAAGGAACATAAATCATTCTATTATAAAGACACATGCACATGCATATGTGTGTGTGTTTTTAAAAAATACCTTAAACTTGCTCTCTGTTCCTCAGCTCCTTCTTTACCCATTGATACTTAGCTCTGGTTCCTCTGTTGCCAGTGTGCGCCATGGAGTCTATGCCAGGCAGTGTGGGGTTTGTCAGTTAGTGTTCACGTTGACCACAGCTAAGAGCACAGACTCTGGAGCCAGGTGCTTGGGTTCAAATTTGGGTTCCTCCCCTCCTAGCTGTGTGAACTTGGGCAAGTTAGTTACTTCTCTGTATCTGCCTTTCCTCATCTGTAAAATAGGTATGATGGCACATACCTCACAGGAATTTGTGAGGAATCTCTCAGTTAATACAGGTCAAGTGCTTAGGACAATGACTGGGATGTAATAAATATTTGCAGGTGTTAGCTCTTGTTTCCGTCATACACGGAAGCCTATTAGGACACACACAATCAGCCCAGAGAAGTTTCTGTTCTAATAAAGGACTGTTGAGGGCCTATTTATGCCCTGCCTTTTCTACTACCACACCCACATGCTGGTCTGAAGAAATATAGATAATTCTGGCAAAACAAGCTGCTTTTTAAATTTTTGTATAAATCTAACTTTCAAGTTTCTGCTACCTTTGAACTAAAGCTCTGTTGTAATAAATGCATCAAGAAAATAATTAAAGAGTTAGAGATTTGGTTATAAGCTAAATAGTAAAAGGGGAATCTGCTTGCTGACTGGATCATGCTTCACCCTTTAATGGCAACAGCAAAATGTCACAAGCAAGACTGGAACAAGAGTTGAGCCCCTGCTGAGAGTATCTGGTTAGAGGTGGTTCAGGTAGGTCTTGTCACTCTCGATCTCAGTTCATCTTGGTATGAGAATGTACATGGCTGGAGGATGTCACTTTCCCAGCAAGGCATCAATCCCTAGAGTCTTTACCATTAGAAAATATTCAATATTGTGACTTCTTCCAATGAATGTCAAGCCTAAAGTTAAGCCCAAATCCAAACCTCTTTGATTATTATTTTCAATTATTACTATCCTTCTGTTAGCCTGAGGTTTCTTTAGTATTCCTATACTGAGGAAGGTTTGATTCGGCCAGCATAAAAATCTCAAAACAATCCTATTTTCAAGAAATGGCTGATGTGTATGCAGATACAGCAGACTTCATTCATCCAAAGGATACTATGAACAGGTGCTAGGCTCCAGGTACTGAGCTAGGTGCTGGGGAGATGGTAATGAACAGGCCAATGAAGATTCTCTCCTTATGGGGCTTCCTGTCTGGCCAAGGGTCAAAACTTACTTACGGATCTGTAACGCCCAGTCCCTCAGCACTGAGAGAGAAAACAAAAGCCTCATACCCCTTGTCTTTTCTGTAAAGCGGCAGGATTGTTTCCTGTGATTCCAGGTCAAACCTCAACTAGGAGTATCTAATCAACTCTCTGTTTCCCCTCCCCTCTTTGCAAAGCCCACTCTCTCTGGATCTTTCTGTTGAGAATCTGAGGATAGTACTTCTGAGGATAAGGTTTTCCAGAGAAACAGAACCAATAGGAATTATATATGTATGTGTGTACACACACACACACACACACACATACACACACACACAAATATTAAGTAAAGAATTGGCCCACATGGTTATGGAGGCCAGGAAGTTCCGGGATCTGCAGTGGGTAAGCTGGAGACCCAGGAGAGCTGATGGTATAGTTTCAGTCCAAAGCTGAAGGCCTGAGAACCAAGAGAGTTTATAGTATAACTTCCAGTCTGAGTCAGAAGACAGGACAAAACTAATGTCCCAGTTAAAAGTCAAGCAGAGTGAATTCTCTCTTACCACATCTTTTTGTTCTATTCAGGCTTTGATGGATTGGATGAGACCCACTCATTCTGGGGAGGGCAATCTGCTTTACTCTGTCTACTGATTTGAAAGTTAATCTTATCCAGAAATGCCCTCACAGACACACCCAGAATAACATTTGACTAAGTATCTGGGCACCTGTCATTCAGTCAGGTTGACACACAATTAGCCATTGCAGTGGAGTTTAGGCCATATGCCCAAATTCTAGCTGCAAGGGAAGCTGGGAGAAATAAGTATCTGGCCATTTAGGCTTATACAATGAAAGATGGATTCTATGTTTTAAGATGAGGGAGTCTTCAAACCAGTAAAGAAAGGGTCAGATGCTAGGATACTAAAGTGAATAACAAATGTTTCGTACAGACTAGAATCCAGTTTTCCTGGTTCCAAGTTTAATGCTTTCTTCATTACAATGCAGTTGCCACATTATTGGAAAACATTTTTTTTGTTGTTTACTTTCAGAAAACAGGCTGATGGGGTGAGAGAGCACTGAGAATTCCATTCTTCAGTGTGTATTTAATTATTTCTACACTGGAGCAAATGCCGTGGACTGATTTTTTTTTTTTTTTTTCATGGGAATTCAAGCCCCACTCTCTTTGGCAGAGAGTCCTAACTATTTTTGGAAGTTGGAAAAAAATTCAGAGAATCTGGTTCACTTTTGGTCATGTACAGTAATGTTATTTTTGTGTATCTAGGACAGTGACATGGTCAATGCTTATTTTTAATTGGCTTTCTGGGGACACAAGGTCAGGAACAAGGCAGAAGAGTCACTCACAATTGATTAGGATCCTGTCCTGTTGGTCTGTATTCACTGGCAGGAGCCCTCCTCTCCCTGAGTGCCTGAAGTGACTTCTCTCAGAGCCTGCCAGGCCTCTTTCTGGTCTTATTACTGTCTTTTGATTGCAGCTAGAATGTTCTACAAGGGTTGGTGGAAAGTGCTTTAGTGCAAGAATCAGGACACTAGCGTTTGAGTTGTAGCTCTGATACTTAATCAGTGTAGAGCAAGTTATTTACTCTGTATCTGTGAAACACAGATACTAGATTAGATAATCCCTAAGATAGCAGCTTTTGGCTGCAAATCAGACTATCCATATAAAAATGACTTAAAAGTAAGGGAATGTCATATAAAAATAAAAAAATTCTGGACTCAGGGTTGTTTGAGAGATTAGTTCAGAAATAGCTCAATGATGTAACAAAGGACACAGACCCTTTTGTTTTACTGTGTAGTAGCATGTTCATGATGTCTCTCTTCATGGTTGCATGTGGCTACCATAGTTCTATCAAGAATAGACAATGTGACATCAAAAAGATCACAGAAGATGAGGGGTTACTTTCTTGTGAATCTTTTTATTGGGGAGGAAACCTTTCTGGAAAAGATCCCATGCCATAGTCCCAGAGGAAGGCAGGAAAACAATGATCAAGCATTTGAAGGCTCCACTGTGTGCATCAAACTCTACCAGCGAGAGCAAAGACCTGCAAAGTCTTTCCCATGTCCAACATGCTATGATTCTATGGTTCCTTGATGATCTTTATCAGTGAATATAAAAATCAGGCTTTGGCACTGGTACTTGAGTGTTGAGTCTTACCTGACTTTGGAAAGATAAAGAACAGTGGCTTCCTCCTATGAAAAGTACATGGAGTGGATATTGACAGTATACTTCAGAACATTTTTCACGGGGAGATAATGAGTAGCCTGCTAGTGAGGGTGATTGCCCTTCTTAAAATAACATCATGTAGATAGACCCAATATATGCTTCCTATCAAGTTTTTATTTTTACCCAATTTCTTTCTGTATTGCATTCTGGTCATGTGCAATGTTGGAAGAATTCCATGTACCCCAATCACAGGTTGGGTTGTCTGGAGGTGGACACTGAGACAGAAGGATTAACACCTGTAGTGCTCTGTAGTGTAATTCTTCCGCTGAGACTTGCCGTAAATTCTACGTGGCATCTTTTCCCATTACTGATGGCTATGGTTTAAATATATCCCTTCCAAAATTCAGGTGTTGAAACTCAATGACTTGTGTGATGGTATTAAGAGGTAGGGCCTTTAAGGGATGATTATGTAGGCTCCTCCCTCATGAATGGGATTACAGATTTTATAAAAGAGGCTTCTTTATGTGGTGTTTGGCCATCCTGCCCTTCTACCATGTGAGGAAATGATATTACTCCCCTTCAGTGGATGCGGCAACAAGGCACCGTCTTGGAAGGAAAGAGCAGCCTTCACCAGACAACTGAACCTGCTGGCACCTTGATCTTAGATTCCCAGCCACCAGAACTGTGAGAAAATAAACTTCTACTCTTTATGAATTACCAAGCCTGTGTTATTCTATTATAGCAGCACAAATGGCCTGAGACGCTGATACTTTCAACACCATCGTGACTGCCAGATGATACGGCCCAAGTGGCAGGGATACTTATACTATAGCCTGAATATGCTGTAGAGTCCCTTTATTTTCTGGACCATACAAAAGTCTTGTAACCTTTTTTATCACCCAGTATATGGGCTGGCAGAGTAACCCTAGATGTGGGATACGCTGTCACTAGAACTTCAAGAGGCTCACCAGGTATTGCGCTTTCTTCTTAATGGTGTAGCATGGTCCTTACTCCTGGGGACTCATCACATCTTCAATGAGTGGGTTCTGGATCTGAAAACTGACTCAGGTCCAGAAACTGGGCAAGAAGTGTTCCTCTTTACTGGGGTGAGTGCCCTTAGCCTCTTAAGCATCTGTCTTGACTTTTTCTGTCTGTACAGAAAAAGTGATGTATTTTTTTCCTGTAGTACACTTCTCTGCTATCTATTATTTTTGACCTTTTGGATGCTGTTTTCTGAGCTAGACACTCTAGATTCTCACTCAACCTTGCTGGTTCGTGTATTAATTGTAAACCTCTGGCTTCTGGCAGTTAAAAGCTACAACCTGGACTTTATGGTTTGGAGTCCTATTATTCCCTTTGCTATCAGTAAGCCCAGTTCTATGATGGTGTCTCCTGCCATCAGTCCTGGCCCACAGAGGGGAGCCACCACCAAGTATTTTGTTCTTCTTGGTAGTGCATTCCTTATGGCTTGAAAAATGGCGTGTGCTCTGGGCTTTGCTATGGAACAATTATCTTCTGGTCATATATATCATAGTAGATCCATTCAAGCATTCCTACTTCCCCGAGACTCTTAATCCCTTTGTCCAACATCTATCATGGAAATCCTGGCATGTCCACTTCACACTTAGTATGCCCAGTGCATTTTCCATACTTTTGGGAGCCATGATAGTAGTCAATTTGCACATCCTCCCTTGGATTCTGCTGGTACATGCCAGGTTGGTCTTGGTGCTCCTCTGTGGTATAGCCTCTTTCCTCCTTCTGAACTTAGTAGCAAAGGGTACTTGGGTGGCAAATCTCTGTGTCTCCCACAGTCCCAGGTGCTTATTATTCTAAGTATCAAAGACAGACAATGGAAAAAAAAATGGTTACTGAAATTTGCTAAGAGTCCTGGAGCTTCTACTAAGGGACCTTATCAGTCAGAATGGGTGGGACTCCCACTCTTTTAATGTCTAGTTCTAACTCTTTATGTTCCGTCAAGTCTCAGTGAGGTGCCTCCTGAGGTCTATTGCCCATGGAGTGATTTGCAAGCTCATATGAAACTGCTTCCCTTTATGGATTCTCAAAATGACTGGAAAGGGGTGCACACTTCAGAAGGAGACACCCTATGGGTGCAGGTAAAACAAAAACAGGATTTGTGCATTACTATGTTTCTGTGACTTTTCTTGTATTAATGTACTGGGAAAGCATAAGAACTTTTGAATATATTAATTTTTATCTTTTTTGTTTTACCATTTTAAGTCTTTATAGAAATTTAGTGAAGTGTTAAAATGTTTAGAATCAAAGGCATGAATTTGAGTCATAGCATAAATATCTTTTGGTAAATTAGTCCCTTTTGGTAAATAATTTACTCTTCTTGAGCTTGTTTCTTTGTTAGTAAAATGGAGATAATATAATAATAATGTTTTAGAGAAAATAAGACAATGTAACAATATTTTCAACATAATAAGGCTCAACAATGTCATACACATTATAATTATTATTATCTTCCCACTTCTATTTTAGGCTTCCATGAGGTAGAGACAGGGCCATATTCATTTGTATATCCCCCACAGTGGTGAGCACAATGTCATGAGCATTATAGGCACTGAATAAATGTTGGTTAAGATAATTTAAGATAGCTTTAGTAGTACTTTAATTCCCTCCCTCCCTCCCTCCCCTCCTCCC
>NW_012106531.1:705747-711811 GCF_000951045.1 Mandrillus leucophaeus
CTTTCTTTTTTGAGGTGGAATCTCGCTCTGTCGCCCAGGCTGGAGTGCAGTGGCGCGATCTCGGCCCACGTCAAGCTCCGCCTCCCAGGTTCACGCCATTCTCCTGCCTCAGACTCCCGAGTAGCTGGAACTATAAGCACCCGCCACGACGCCTGGCTAATTTTTTTGTATTTTTTTAGTAGAGACAGGGTTTCATCGCGTTAGCCAGGATGGTCTCTATCTCCTGACCTCGTGATCCGCCTGCCTTGGCCTCCCAAACTGCTGGGATTATAGGCGTGAGTTTAGTGAAAATACCCTGTACAAATTCAGGACATAATAAGAATTACATGCACTTTAGATCATACTTTTGATTTTTCTATCAAGAGTAAATGTTTTGGGAGTTGGCAAAGCAGCGTTGGATTCTTATCAAGTCAACTCTGCTTGCTGAGGACTCTGTGAGTCTGTGGAAAGCTTAATGCAAGATGGTAAGCTGGGGCTGGGGATTAGTGGAGTGAAACCAATGAGATGTCAGCCATACATCTGAAATCTTGACCTCATTATCACAATGCTGTGATGAGGGGCTCATCAGTTATCAATAATTCAAATATACATAATGAGGTAAACACCTGGGCAAGAAATGGAGGGTTCACTAACAATGATGACAGTAAGCAATGGCAGAAATATTCGTGTTCCAATAAAACATTTCACCCAACAGAAATGTTCTCTGCACTACAAGAAGCTTCTTAATATCATTTATACCTTTAATTGAATTAGGCCTTAAGAACATTGGGGCTTGGGCTATGGTTCTGTCAGAGTATATTTAGTACTGTAAATCAGGAGCCAAGAGAAACTCTTCTTACAGAACAAAGACAGGGAAAAGAAGGCAACTGAGGTCACAGACCAATTCAAAATAGCAATTCTTTTCTATAAGTATTAAATTAGAGGGCAGTTTCTGTAATACTAATATAGATTCAACAATCAAATTGGAAGAAATTAAAAGCTCTGCTTCCAGGCATTTATTAAAAGTGGTATCTACAGACTGCCGTGTAGGATAGGATGAGCCAACTAATACTTAATATTTATAAAAAGAACACGGTGCATATTTAGAATATACTCCTGTAACTAAAAGGCACCATGGAAAAGCTTTCCTGGTAAACTTTCACTTATTTTCTTTCTTTCTTGTTGCTGACTGATAATTTATTCATCATTCACTGTCACGATCACTCCTTAACTAACATCCCAGATGTTATCAGCAATATGACTAAAAAAATTAGACTAATTTTTATTTGTGAGATCTGTGGTGGGAGGTGGTGTTAGATAGGAAGGTAGGATATGAGCCTAGGTCCTCAAATTCCCCAGACTTGCTGGCCTAGGAAAAGACACATTGGGCAGAGAGTATTAAAACCTTATATTTGTCCACTGATTTTAGCTGTCACCTAAACCGTAGGTGCCTCAGTTTCTTCATCTATAAAGTGAAATTACTTACAAATATTAATAATATTACATTACAGATAAAATCATGTAGTGTATGCAGGAGAATTTTTTCACAGAGTCCCTTAAGTATTGTTTGTACACAGTATTGTTTGTACACAGCATAAAAGACTTTGAATAACCCGTACCTCAGCTGTTGCTTCTTGTTACCAAAATAGCAACAAAGATCTCATCAGAATCAATGGAAAGAGAGATGTCACTTCTCAATAATAAGAGTTCTTAAAAATATAAAATAAGTGATTCACACCAAAAATAAAAATTGTAAGGTTATACTATGAACATGAATTCTTGGAGCCAAATTATGAGATGTGTATTCGAGATCTGGGAGTCCGATTTTGAGATGGAAAGGGACGAGCTGCTACTTTGTGCCTCTCTTGAAACCCCATGGTCAGTATGGGACTGGGGCATGGAGGTATGTGCTGAAAGGGATCTGGGAGAAAGAGAAAGATGCTGACAAAGAAGTCCTGCCAACTAAGCCACAGAGACAGGGAGGGGCCTTCAGTGGCCTCTGGCATAACAATGTCCTCATTGGAAATACCCAACTCACAGATGCCAACAACCTCTGCTTAAGCTCCCTCTTGCCTCAGGCCACCTAAAATGCCAGATACCAGGCCCTTCTTTCCTCCCAGTGACTCCTGGCATTTCTAATGCCTGCCAGGTATAGGGACTGGGCACTGGCTCCCAATCAACTAAGTCAGTTCTGTCATGGAAACTTCCTGGGTCCTTCCAATCATATCTGCCTGAGCTCCTGCTGTAGCTCCCCTCTCCTCACACCGATGGTTAGTATCATCTACCATGTGATGACATACATGAGGAACAATACAATTTTTCAAGTGAAAATGGCATTTCAACACTTAACGTTTGATCATTAGTCAAGAGTCTTCCTTCTTGTAGGCCATCTGCTCGGCTGCCACATACTACAGAATTACAGAGCTATTGCCTCAAAAAGAACTCATTTTAGATGCAATCAGTTTTATGTGAACTATAATCTGTTCCAGTGGTTCTCAAAGTGTGACCCACTAACCCCGGGCCATCTCTAAATCTCTGAGACCACTTCCAGGAGTCTACAACATGAAAGACCATGTTTCTAATAATACTAAGACTCAACTCACCTTTTAAACTGTATAGTCATTTGCACTACTGATAACAAAAGCAATGATGAGTATGGCTGCTAATGCTTTCATGCAAATCAAGGCAGGGGCACCAGACTGTACTAGTTATCATTGTATTTTTCACTATCACACAGTTGGTGCAATTTTTAAATATTCTGTGCAATGATATGGGAAGTCTGCTTCATGAAGCACTTCTGCTGTCAATCAAAGTATATTGTCTTGAAAAAACGGATGTAAGCAAATTGTTTGAATTAGAACTTTATTTTTGGAACAGCACTTTTATTTGAAGGAATAACTGACAAAGCGTAGATATTCAAATTTGCGTATTGGCAGACATTTCTCCAAAATGAACAAAGGAAGGCTGTCACTTTAGGAAAAACAACTCACAGTGTTTTTATTAGTGTTAAACCCTAAGATTTCAAGCAAAAATTTGAATTTTAAAAACCTCGCATCCATCACCATGAGTTCGACAGCTTCCCAATATTTAAAGGTTTTTCTGAAATCAACGTTATATTAACAAGTTTTATATGGTAGCATTATTTTTATATATCAACAAATGTAACTTTTTGTTATTGTTAATGTATCAACATTTGGAAGATTTTTGTAACTAGTGAACTAAACACTTTCCAAATGACAGTGTGTATAGCATTACATGGACAACATGGGTAAAAGATTCATTAGAAGTGCATAAGACTGATGGATTTTAATGGGACCGTAAAAAGTTCGTCAATACGGTTTTAGATTCCACATTGCAGCTAATCTTAAGGAAACTACTGTCTATTGAGTTTTGCTATAGTATCAAAAAAGCTCACTTTTCTTTACCTTTAGGAAGCCTCTGATCATCTTTCTCAAGTTAAACGTATCTTTAGTGCCTTCAGGTCCTGATGGAAATGTGCTGTGCAAATCCAGAGGTACAAGATAGCAATCTGGCCTTTGGCAAGCAAATTGTGTCTGAATTACAGTTTATTGAGAAATGTCTTTTTGAAATAGAGACATTGTCAGTAAAAATTGTAATTTAAGACTGCAGATGGGATTGAAATAAACTGGGCTGTTTCCTGACTCAATATGGTCAATATCCTTCAGCCTCTTCCTCCTTTGACCCACCCAGAGTATGAGCTCTCCCAACATTGCCACAGCAAATTGATAGATGAGTCTTGAGTCCATGTGAAAATAGCTCCTTTTGGGCTGTTAATATTTTGTACATACATAGAGCCTTTTTACTCGTTAATGAAGTATCAGGCCTAGAAGGAGCCTAATTTTCATTGAGGGATGTAAGTAATTTGGAAGGGAATTCAACGGCCTTAGAAATAAAAAATGTGCTGATATTATTCAAGTCCTAGCTTTTTATAATCAAGCCTGCATTCCAATGAGCTATTCTTCAAAAAGAAACCTCAGCATAGCCCTAGATTGTAGTCCTCCTGATATAAACTCCCCTAAGTAGCTAAAATGAACTGAAGGATTCAATAGAGGCATTAGTGTTCTTCCACTTGAATATTGCAGATTCTCTGCCAAATATAAAGTCTTTTTTCTTGACAGTAATTAACTAGCTGGCTCATATGTTTCTAATGACTACTCCAAGTGAGAGTGAATAAAGACATATTATAGAGGAGGATGCTTGCTAAGAAAAGGACATGCTTCCTAATTTACTGTAGCTCTATCAAGCAGTTAAGAGCAGCCCTGTTTGACCCCATTTATGACTGGAATTAGCAATTATAATTAAAATTAGCAATTGAGCATCATGGCAAAGAACAGGGCACTAGAGTCAGAAACTGCCACTTTGTGGCTTTGGATGTGTTTAATTTTCTGAGTCTTCATTTTTTTTTTTTTTTACTGTGAGTTGTAGATGATAATACTACCTATCTCACAGGGCTGTTGTAAGGATTCTATGAGATAATCCATTTAAAATGTGTAGAACAGGGCTTAGCACAGAGTTAGGGCACCATAAGGTTTAGTTGTATGTATTATTTTAACTATGATTCTGTTTGGAAAAACAGGGTACAGATTCCAAAGAACCATTGACCTGGGACATATGTCAAAATTTTCTTTCTTTTTTATTATACTTTAAGTTCTGGGATATATGTGCGTACATGCAGGTTTGTTACATAGGTATACGTGTACCATGGTGGTTTGCTGGACCCATCAACCCGTCATCTACCTTAGGTATTTCTCCTAATACTATCCCTCCCCCAGGCCCCTACCCACCGACAGGCCCTGGTGTGTGATGATCCCCTCCCTGTGTCCATGTGTTCTCATTGTTCATCTCCCACTTATGAGTGAGAACATGTGGTGTTTGGTTTTCTGTTCCTGTGTTAGTGTGCTGAGAATGATTGTTTCCAGCTTCATCCATGTCCCTGCAAAGAACGTGAACTCATCCTTTTTTATGGCTGCATAGTACTCCACGGTGTATATGTGTCACATTTTTTTTATCAAGTCTGTCATTGATGGGCATTTGGGTCGGCTCCAGGTCTTTGCTATTGTGAACAGTGCTGCAATAAACATACATGTCCATATGTCTTTATAGTAGAATGATTTATAATCCTTTGGGTATATATCCAGTAATGGGATTGTTGGGTCAAATGGTATTTCTGGTTCTAGATCCTTGAGGAATCGCCACACTGTCTTCCACAATGGTTGAACTAATTTACACTCCCACAAACAGTGTAAAAGCATTCCTATTTCTCCACATCCTATCCAGCATCTGTTGTTTCCTGACTTTTTAATGATCACCATTCGAACTGGCATGAGATGGTATCTCATTGGGGTTTTGATTTGCGTTTGTCTAATGACCAGTGATGATGAGCTTTTTTTCATATAAAATTTCAGTTTGGATTAAAGACAATTCATGCCTCTGAAATCACAGGCTGATGAAAGCTTAATGAATGTTACAAATAGCCTCATACTGTTTAAAACTTTCGTGGATATTGGAGTAAAACAAGTTCAGCAGTGGAATAATTATGGTTGAAATCCGCTTACTCTTAATCAACTATAGTCATTTGGAGAACTCTACCATTCAATTCTGAAGAGAGATCTGGTGGTCTGGTGGCTAACTGGGTGATACAAAAGATTTCTCCTTTTGTGGCAATTAAGTGAGTCATATTTAGCCAATTATATTAACATTAGACCTCCTGAAATCTTTAATTCAGGGAACTAGATTGGCACTTTGGGGGCCCATCAGACAGAACAGATTCTAAACAATTCTGACAAGAAATCTTCTCCTAGGAGGTTTTTCAATTTTAAGCAATTAATCAGTCACATTACAGTAGATGAAATTATTAGCTCCCAACCTCGGATTATTCTAGAATTAAGGAGGGGGTGAGGGTAGGGGGGGGAGAGAGAAAGAGAAAGAAAGAAAGAAAGAGAGAGAGAGAGAGAGAAAGAAAGAGAGAGAGAGAGAAAGAAAGAAAAGAAAGAAAGAAGAGGAGGAGGAGGAGAAAGAGCAGGAGGAGGAGGAAGAGGGGGAGAGGAGGGGAAGCGGGGAGGGG
>NW_012106531.1:712036-722261 GCF_000951045.1 Mandrillus leucophaeus
GGGAGGGGAGTGGAGATCCTGTTCAAGGACCATATAATTAATTAAATAAAGTAACTTTTCCTCAGCAGAAATTTGTGCTATGGCAATTCCTATTTCAAAATTCATTTGGGGGAGTGGAATTAGTATGTCCCAAACTGTGAATTTATTATGGATTATTATGGACAGCTGAATCCCAAGTTTCCATTAGAATTTTTAAAAGAGATGTAGTCATTGTGAAATATTTTCAACAATCATTAGGGCTTGTTTGTAATTTTGCCCTGTAGTCTTTATCAAACAAGTTATAAAATGATAGATTTTTCATTGAAGGGTAATCAAGGCTGGTTTCAGCCCCTTATCATCCAGTGATACATAACTGAGAAGAAATTTCAGATGAAAGATTATATATGTGGATCTTTAGCTCCTCGATACTCACAGTGCATCTGTGAGCCAGTAGCATCTGCATCACCTAGGTTTCAGAGAACCTCAGGCCCCTCCCCAGACCAACGAAATCAGAATCTTCATTTTAACAAGATGTGAGAAGCACTGTTTTAGGCCACAAGAAATGAATCTTTTCATTAAAGAGACAACCTTCAGCCTTCAGTACCTTATCCCATGTTCTTACCATTCTACCTGACAGAGAAGGTCTGATGATTTTAAGAAAAACTTTCCTTCAAACCTTGTAACAATTAATAAAGAGTGTGCGGAGATAATGTCAAACACATAGAAAAGTATAAAACTGGTAAAAATAAACCATCAGTAAACCTACTACTGAGTTTAAAGACATTTTAATTTTAACATTTTACCATATCTGATTATCTTTCCCTTTACTGATTGAAAAAATATTTTTATTGCAAAAAATACATAACAAAAATGACCATTTTAAGTCTTTTGAGTATACAATTCAGTACTATCAAGTATATTGAGATTGTTGTGCAGCATCATCACTATTTTTTTTTTTTTTTTTTTTGAAACAGAGTCTTACTCTGTCACCCAGGCTGGAGTGCAATGGTCCGATCTTGGCTTATTGCAACCTCTGCCTCCTGAATTCAAGCGATTCTCCTGCCTCAGCCTCCCTAGTAGCTGGAATTACAGGCATCTGCCACCATGCCGAGCTAATTTTTATACTTTTAGTAGAGATGGGATTTCACCATGTTAGCCAGGCTGGTCTCGAACTCCTGACCTCAAGTGGTTCACCCACTTCGACTTCCCAAAGTTCTAGGATTACAGGCATGAGCCACTGCACCCGGCCACCACTATTTATTTCCACAGTATTTAAAATCATCCCAGACTGAAACTCTGTAGCTGTTAGACAATGGCTTTTCATCCTCCTTCCAGCAACCCTTGGTAACCACTATTTTACTTTCTTGATAAATTTGTCTGTTCTAGGTACCCCATACAAGTGGAATAATACAATATTTGTTCTTTGGTGTCTCAGTTATTTCACTTAGCATAATGTTTTTAAAGTTTATCTGTGATATAGCATGCATCAAAATATTTCCTTCCTTTTAAAGGCTGAATAAAATTCTAAAGCATGCATGCATATGCCACATTTTGTTTATCCATTCATCCATTGATGGGCATTTGTGTTGTCTTCATACTTTGGCTGTCATCAATAATATTGCTATGAACGCTGGTGTACAAATATCTGTTCGAGTCCTTGATTTCAACTTTTGGGTATAAACCTAGGAGTGGAGTTGCAGAATCCTACAGCAATCATATGCTTAACTTTTTGAGGAAACATCATACTGGCTTCCATAGTGGGGCACCATTTTACATTCCTACCAGCAATTCACAAGATTTCTAATTTTTCTGCATCATCACCAACATTTGTTTTCTTCTCTCTCTCTCGTTCTTTCTCTCTCAGAACCTAGTGGGTGTGAAATGGTATCTGATTTGTATTTCCTGAATTATTAGTGATGTTGAGCGTCTTTTTCTGTGCTTCTTGCTCATATGTATATCTTTTTTGGAGGATACGTATTCAAATTGTTTGCCCTGTTTTATGGAGTTATTTTGGTTTATTTATTTATTTTTTATTTTTGCTGTTGAGCCGTAATAGTTCTTTATATATTCTGGATAGTAATCTTTTATCAGATATATGATTTACAAATATTCTCCCATTCTGAGGGGTGTTCTTTTTTAATATGCTGATTCACATTGATTCACAGTATTTAAATCCATTTCTCCAGTGAGGGGCAGTTAGGTTGTCTACTTAAGAAGTTAATTGTTTCTAAGGTTTAAAAAATAAACAGCACGGCCACAAATGTTTTTGTGCATGTCTCTCTCTCACACACACATTTTTCTAGGATAGAAAACTAGAAGTGGAATTGCTGGTGTCATAGAATGGATTGGAAAATGATAATGTTTAACAGTGTAACCTAGACATGACTGAGGTGTATAAGCAGCAAGGAGCTTACTATTGGAACTATCACTAGTTACTTGGTTACACTATATGTCTCATTTCCACTAGATAAATTCTAAGGGCTGCTGTTTTTACTGTAAAAAAATATTGTGATGATGAATGAGTTTGACTGTCTAGTGTCATCATTTGGTCACATGATTGAATTTCTAGGAAACAGGCCTTCTGATGGATCATTGCCAGCTTTAGCCTTAAAATGTTCTCCAATTGTTTTGCCAGTGAAACTATGACATTCTGGAGCCAATCAAATTGGTTTCAGGCATCTGCAATGACAAATAGGAAGGTATTTTTAATTTTTAAAAATAGTTTTTCGTTTTTATTCGGGAATCTGAATTAGGATTGAGAGAGATAGGTTGTTATAGAAGCAGATATCTCAGAGGCTATTATTAACTGAAATCAGTTAATGTCTTATTTCTCCAAAATGTATGTGGCGGAGCACTGCATGAAGAAGGACCTTATTCTTAGCCTCTAGCGTGCAAGTGATTGATCTAGAAGGGGAGCCAACACACTAGGCTGTCCTGTCACATAGATGTTGGTGCTCAAACAAGTAAGAACTGATCAACTATAGACGCACCTTTAGAACTGGCCTAGACCATAAGTAGTCTGCAAGATTTGCTTTAAACTTAAGTGTTTTCACATTAAAATGAACGTCATACTTTCTAACATTCCTAAATCAGCCAAAGACAACCAAAATAAAATCACAAAAAAACTTGGTCTGTTTAAAACATAATTTTTGGGGAACACTTACACACTGTTGATGAGAATGTAAATTAGCTCCACTCCTATGGAAAATAGTATGGAGATTTCTGAAAGAACTGAAAATAGAACTGAATAGTAATTCAACCCAGCAATCCCATTACTAGGTACCTAGCCAGAGGAAAAGAAATCATTTCATCAAAAAGACACCTGCATTCTTATGTTTATCATAGCACTATTCAAAATATCAAAGGCTTGGAATCAATGTAAGTGTTCACCAGCAGTGGATTGGATTTTAAAACTGTGGTACATAGCCCAAGTGTAGTGGCTCATGTCTGTAATCCCAGCACTTTGGGAGGCTGAGGCGGGTGGATCTCTGAGGTCAGGAGTTTGAGACCAGCCTGCCCAACACGGTAAAACCCCATCTCTTCTAAAATACAAAAATTAGCCAGGCATGGTGATGGGCTTCTATAATCCCAGCTACTCAGGAGGCTGAGGCAGGAGAATCCCTTGAACCCGGGAGGCTGAGGTTGCAGTGAGCTGAGATAGTGCCACGGCACTCCAGCCTGGGCTCTGGACAGAGCGAGACTCCCTCTCAAAAAGAAAAAAAAGTGGTATATATACACAATGGAATACTATGCAGCCATAAAAAGAGTGAAATCATGTCCTTTGCAGCAACATAGGTACAAATGGAGGACATTATCCTAAGTGAATTAATGCAGAAATAGAAAACCAAGTATTATGTGTTCTCACTAATAAGTGGGAGCTAAACAATGAGTACACATGGACATAAAGAGGTAAACAATAAACACTGGGGACTCCAAAAGGGGAGAAGGAGGAAGGGGAGAAGGGCTGGAAAACTACCTATTTGGTACTAGGTTTACTATTTGGGTTCACCAGAGCCCAACCCCAGAACTATGCAATACACCTATATAACAAACCTGTACATAGAATCCCTGAATCTATCATTTAAATAAAACATGATTTTTGATACTGTTGCTATTGGCTTTTATAATTCCATGAACTTGATCAAATTTTTAAGATTATTGTTATGCTTTGGATCAATTGAAACAGAGAGAATAGTTTTATAGACCAAAATCTTTAGAGTGGAAAACTAGATGTTCAAAAGCTAAGTCATCGAGGTTTTCAGAATAGGTCATTGCTCATCCTCTCACCAGTCAGGGTGAATACTTGTCATCCCAGAAGTAGATAAACCTGTCTCTGATGCAAAAGGCTCTGAGATGTCTCCGTTTGAACCAGAGGGCTGTTACATTAGCAAGATCACTGATTTGAGCCAGAAGGCCTGGGATGAAGTTCTCGTTCTGTCACTCACTGCTTGGACAGTCTCAGACGAGTCTCTGAACTTGTCTAAATTCTCAATTTCCTCATCTACCATAGGGTGATGACAAAACCATACTTACTTCAAAGGGCAATTCTGAGAATTTAATGAAGCGGTCCATGTCACAGTTGTTGAGGAAGTGTAAAATCTGTAAATTGTCACGTAAACAGTGATAGAATGAAGGCCCACACCCTGAGCAAGAGCATGGTTAATAACGACAGCCACTGGCAGAGCCAGTGCAGGGAGATTTAGTTAAAAAAAAAACTAAACAAACAAAAAACCCCAAACAAACTTCAGACGGAGTACTTAGTGGGGTTTTCTATTCAGCCATTACCAGAGAACTTCCAATTTAATATGCAATAAAAGGTACTTCACACACAATTAGTATTTCATCACCTTTAGTTTTGCCAGGGGAAGTTTTGACCCCAAATAGTTTTAATATTTGCATGCCACAAATTTAATATATATGTGTTGTTTGCATATCAATTTTGCCAACTGTGATATGAATCATAGACCTAACCTGAATAGATCGGTAAGGGTTTAGAGTACAATTGAAGCTATGACCTTGGAAAAACAACCTGTCTCAATGATGGGGGTTATTATCTTTTTTCTTTTGGCTAAAGTTTAACCAGTTGTTTCAGTAAAACATTCAAGAATTTTGAGATAAAAGCAGTTAAGAATCTCCAACTGTTCATCATATGAAGCTCAGATGTTCTTGTGTCTTAGTTAAGGGCTGCGCCCAGAGTATAATGAGTCAGAGCAGTTTGTATCTAGGCACAGATCTTGATCCTGACAAATAAATATAAATTGTATTAATCCTGAGAGTTATTCATTGGATATTAATATGATTAACACAAAGGTCTTTTGAAATGAGCATTACATTCATCCTATGAAATATGACAAAGATAAACTGCTCAACTGGATAGCTACTTTGGAGAAACCAATTTTGCTAACTATCCTTCCCCACCCCCCATCCACCAGCAAAGCTCTATGATTCAAACAGGATTTCCTGTATGCTACCAGAAGCATCCATGACTTTTTTTTTTTTTCTCCTGCCAGTACTCCTAAAGTTCCTCATTTGGGCCTTTCAATCTCTTACCCACATTTTTTCCTGGGCCCCCACATATGGTATCATGCAGGGTGTGCCTTCTAGAAGATTACCTGGCTGAAGGGAAGAGCACAGGCTGAAATCTAGCCATGCACTCTTGCATGGGTTTGTGTGTGCTCAGAGGAAGTGGTGCCTTTTTCTAACTTGTACGAAGGTTCTATATGGGCTGGAAGAGGCCCTGCCCTGTCTTCCTCAATGTCTTTCTTATCTCCTTTATCCTTCGTCTCCTCTTTCCCATTATTTGGACTTCAAATTGCCTCATCACTACCCATCAACTGGTCCCTTTCCTGTAACCCTTCTTGCCCTCTGCCCCTCTCTAGCCACCCCATAGGCCATTCCAAAGGTCTGTGACCCTTTTGTTTCCAAAGAACCTGTCCCAACTTGGACATATCCAAATGCAAGTTTTTATAGCGTCATTTAAGGCATATGAGATAAAATAAACTTTATTGGTTTGTCGCAGTTTCCTGAGTATTGAAAAAGGGATGAAGGCTAGGTTGGGTTGAAACATAAAATTATTAAAAGCAAAACAGGAAATGAATGTTTGCTCAGTCGATCATTTCCTATCGAGGGTTCTCTGTGCAATGTGGTCTATGAAGAGTTCACTGTTCAGCTTTAAACAGATTGAAATGATCCGTGGGGAGAAATAACACTAAACCCAAGGACTGTGTGGAAGCGATGCTCAATGCCGGCCCCCAGGTTGCTGTGGAAAGGCCGGCTGTGCAGGCGTACGTGTTCATGTTGAAGGAAGCCTTTGAAAGCTATCTTTTTAACAGGATGAATGTGAAAAACTACTGGGGAGGAAGAAAAAGGCAGCACAGAACTGCCACTTGAGCGTTGCTTCCTGTCCATGTGGCTCTAGCTCTTTGCTGACAGTTATTCTTAGGCCTTCTTTGGCTTCAAAGGTTTCCTCTTTTCTATTTTAGGTAGCAGAATATGGATTTAGATCTGCATAACCCCTCTTGACTACTAATCTGTGCCCCAAAGAGAGTAGGGCTGTTGTTTTCTGTAGCTATCAGTTCTCTTTCTTTTCAGCACCTCCAAATGATTTTTAATATTAAGGACACAGATTTATGGGAAGGAGTCATTGAGTTTTCAAACTGATTTGTAGTCTCTTAATTTGCACATTCCTTTCTCCAGCCAGGGCATCTCAGAGATCATCTCAAGTAATGGGGCCTGACTTGTGTGATGAGTGAAAGAATCCAGGTTGGTAAAACAGATGGCCATCAAATGACCAAAAAGTAAGCAAGGAAGATTTGCATTGGAGTAACATGTAATTGATTAAGCACAATTATATTTCGGAAAGGAATAATTGATGCCTATGTCATCTAAAATTAGCTTAATCTATACAAATTGCATCACAAAGCTACAAGTCAGTCCAGACTGGAATGCTGAGGACCCAGGCCCTAGCAGAGGAAAACACACTGCCCAAAGTGAAGCGTCTGTGAAGGGTGTTTCATTTTGTGCCCTCTAATTCTATTTTTTAAATCACTTCTGTTTTTTCTGATCTCATGGCCTGACTTTACTGGACCATTAGTAACAAAACCTTTCACAGATTCTTTTTCATCCAGGTACCTTAACCTTTTTTTTTTTTTTTAAAAAAAAAGAAATGCAAAGCCCTTGAGTCCTCTCAAAAAATATGGGGCTGCCTACTTGGCTGACTGCAGAACCAGGGATCAGGAATGCTGCCCGCTCAGCTCAGCTGCCTCTGCCACGTGGTCTTAATCAGGGTCTCCCTCTGTGGCTTTAAAAGGGTGACAATCTTATTCTTGAGAAGGATTACTGTGGGAATGTGTAAACTGAAGCATCAAGGCTCGTGCCATCTTCCCAAGGCCACTCAGCCAATTTCTGTCTGCCATAGCATCTGGTTTGACCTTCACAATCCTCTAGAAACCATGAGCCCATACTCCATGAATATTCCACGTGTGCCATATTTTATTTTATTTTGCAAAGAATAAAATGAACAGAAGCATATTGGGAGAGGAACTTTGAGAATTAATCTAGGCAGTTTGCAAATGGATGATTGGCAAGAAGAAACTCAAACTAGGTCATATATTGGGTTTCCAACACTGGGAAAGTGTCTTTTAATATATTTTACATAATGGTTTTAAGCAGCAGGCTGCATTATCTGTTCAGTGTTGACAGTGAGCTAAAAAGCTGCATAATCAAATTCAAAAGAAAGCCCCCCTTAAGTCTTCTCAGGAGCATTTTGACCCTGCTGAATTTTTCAGAGGTTGTTTTAAATGTGTCCCAATGTCAGACTTGTTCAGAAAGAGAGCATTGTGTCTCCCAAGAGAATGATAATTTGCTCTTTCTTTTTAAAGTGGAGCAAAATGCTAACTTTTAATAGACGATCTAGCCTTTTCTGCACTGAAAAAGTCCTCCTTCAGAATTCCTATGCAAATATTCAAACTCCCGGGTTGGGAAAAGGTTAAAAGGAACTGAAAAAGTCTATAGTGGCTCTTTCTGAGATGCACTGCAACACTTGGCAGGATGAGGTGTTCATAGCAGGTGCTGGATTTGCTATAAATGGACAATTTATAAACAGAGCTGACAACTGGGAAAACAGAGCAGTGGGGAATGCTGGCATTCCAGGGGCCAGTGGTTGATTTCCTATCAGATGGTCCTCAGCATGGAATTATTGATAGCTGCTGCTCTGAAAGAAAGCCAGTTGGCTGACGCATAAAAGGGCTGTACCTCAATTCATGCATGATCTGCTGCTAGATATTTTAAATAGGTCAGTGCAAATTAGCTTCTTCAGGTTGGTACTTCCTTAATTAGCAATTTAATTGCAAAGTCTTTTCCTCCCTCCTCAACCTTGACTGAATTTAACCCTCTTCCCTCCATGTAATGCCAGAGGAATGGGACCTGGGAGAAATCTAGCTTAATAAACAAATGAGGACCTTGGGGGAGTGGGGGAGGAATCAGAGCAGCCTTCAGTGACTAAAGCCAATACAGAACCTGGCTAAGACAAGTCGTGTGTGAGCAAGGGCAGCATTTTTGGCTGTGTCCTGGGGGAGAAAGGAGCAGGGCCTTTGTGCATGGAGCCCAGGGGAGAAACAGAAATGTGTGGCAAAGGCATCTCATTTCTCTTTTGCTGTTTGTCAGGAGCTGCCAGTACACTAAGACATTCCTGAGGTCCCCTCAGGAAGGTTCTGTTTTCAGAGGATTCCCATGGGTGCACTCTGATGATCACATTCAAAGTTTCCATCGTTTTTATTTATTTTTGGACAAGTTTTTCCCCCGTAGAGATGTTCGATGGTGGTCCCTGGATGGACGGCATTGGATGGCATTCCAGTGTCTCTATCTACAGCCTTGAGTCAGCGCAGAGTTCTGCCCGGAGCTAGCGGAGTGACCATACCTGTTTGTTCTAGCTGCATGAGTAGTTTTTCCAGGAGACATTTGTTTGGCTGCGACTCTGTTTTTCTCCTGACCACACCCTATTGTTTTTCTCTTCAGAGGAACAGACTGAAGACCTGATTCTGGAAGGACTTTGACTTCCTTACAGGGAGTGAAAATTGCACAGGTCTGAAGACTAGGGTGTTGAATTATATGCACGTTCAGCACAAGGGATTGTCTAGGCATGAGGGCTGTTGGAGGCAAAAACACAGGACCTTGAGGGAATCCAGAACGGGGACTTCTGGGTGCCACATAAGGGCAAAACACACCCAGAGTAGAGAGGGACCTAAGGCATTGAGGGGGTGGGGACATTTTGGTGGGAAGTCACGTCTGTGAGTACAAACTCCTAAGAACCTCTCTTTCCTGTGGTAATCTCAGGTTCATTAATTGTGGTGAGCTCTTTGGTAAATATGTGACAAATCTTACTGAGCATCTATTATTTGCAAAGAGCCACACTAGGTATAGGAGATACAAGGAAGTATAAGGTACAGTTCTACCACCAGAAGTTTATGATGGGATTAGGGAGAGACACCATATTCTCATGAAAAGGTGCTAAGTTGGGAGAAACATGG
Source organism: Mandrillus leucophaeus (assembly GCF_000951045.1). NCBI lineage: Eukaryota > Metazoa > Chordata > Mammalia > Primates > Cercopithecidae > Mandrillus > Mandrillus leucophaeus. The sequence goes on from NW_012106531.1 coordinate 721,543, forward strand.
CACGTTGAAGCCATAGACAATGAGGAAATGCCCTAGAAGTGCCCAGGAAGAATGGCAGCAGGTGGGCCAGGAATGGCTTGAAGGAAAAGACGAGACTGGAGCTGAGGGTGAGAGAATTTCAGTAATTGGAAATGTGAATGACAGACTATTCCAGACAAGGGGATGCTGGGCTGAAAGCCCTGGTGAGGAGCTGACCCCGGTGCTTCGGAGGAGAGAAAAGAAGGTCCTGGAAGGTAAAGCTGAGGGATCACACAGATCCACAGATCTGATGGCTGCACAGAGTGTAGAGTTCATCTTGCAGGACATCTCTGATCAGGGCAGGGAGATGAGGAAAGCAGCATCTCAAGAAGATAAAAGAAAACAAGAGTGGCAGTCACTGCAGGAGGACCTCGCAGTCCAATCTCAAAGTGGCCAAGGCTTTAGGTCTGAAAAGGTTTTATTTAGAGCGAGGGGTGTGTTCTGCACCAGTCTGCGTGTAAGGAACCTTCCTTCCCCAGCCTCCCTCTTCCTCACTCACAGCCCCTGTTTACTCTAGAAAACAGGGCTGAGCCTCTACTCACTGGAGTTTCCCCACAAACACAGAGCCAAAGCAAAACAAACACTGATTTAAAAAAAAAAAAAAAAAAAGAACTTCATTGCTTGACTCTTATTCGCTCACTCTTGTATTCCCATTGGTGTCACCCTGATTTATGTGAGGCCTTACTGGACTATTTGGACTA
>NW_012106531.1:723387-729041 GCF_000951045.1 Mandrillus leucophaeus
GTTGTTTCCTGACTTTTTAATGATTGCCATTCTAACTGGCGTGAAATGGAATCTCATTGTGGTTTTGATTTGCATTTCTCTGATGACCAGTGATGATGAGCATTTTTTCACGTGTCTGTTGGCTGCATAAATGTCTTCTTTGAGAAGTGTTTGTTCATATCCTTTGCCCACTTTTTGATGCGGTTGTTTTTTTCTTGTAAATTTGTTTATTTGTAGATTCTGGATATTAGCCCTTTGTCAGATGGATAGATTGCAAAAATTCTCTCCCATTCTGTAGGTTGCCTGTTCGCTCTGATGGCAGTTTCTTTTGCTGAGGCACTGGTATTTTTATAAAGAGTTTCCAGATAATTCTATGTGCAGACTGAGTTGAAAACCACTGACCTATGGTCTGGGTTAGCCACCTAGTTTCCAAGGCACTGAATTCCCCTCACATTGTAAAACAGAACACCATGAACCATTTAGCCACAGGCTCAGATGGAGTTGGAGTAATGTTAATTAAGCATTTATCCAGGAACTGGTTAGGAAACTCCTGGTCAGAAGCAGATGCAACCACTGGCTTCACCCAAAAGTGTCAAGATGGCCACTTGCTACAATTTCTGGTCTTGAGTATTCTCTTCTGGCTTTGGAAGCCATCCTTCACATAGAACCAGGCCCCTAATATTCTTTATGCCTAAGGAGACAATATCTAGTCCTGGCCCCCAGGAAGTTATCTTCTCTACCTATTGACAGCAAAGACATACTGAGGGATTGAGTGTTGATTTTCACACAAGTGCTCACTTTCAGAAAACACAAAAGTGTTTAAAAGCAGTTTTCCACCGGTCTTTGGGCTGGGATAGATGCCAAGGTTCAATAACTCTCACAGTTATTTCAATACATTTTCTTTCCCACTGTGCCTTTCAGTTACTGAATGCCAGCATACTGAGATTCTTCCCCAGTCAATACATCTCAAGCCAGTCCCTGATTTGTCTCAGTATCTCCAGCTCTACGAAAATATTGAGGAGATTTCCACCAATAGATTGGGTGCCTGAACCGATCTTGGTCAAGGCTTGGAGGTATTAGCAATTCTGTTTCTTCTTCCTGCCTTAGACTTGCCTTTCCATGCACCTGATATTGCTGTGGCCCGGAGCATGGCTGCATGAGCAGTGGTCTTTCTCCTCTTCCCTTATTATTTATTATCCTCTTTGAACTAGATTTAAAGCATACCTGAGACTCCTGCTTACCTGGAGTCTACGCGAGCTCCTTAATTCTTCCTAGATACTTTTATTTTTTAGGTTATGATCCTGCTTAGACCCAAGACCTCCTAGAATTAGCATGCTGAACCTCATCTATTTGGGGTCCCCAGATGTTCTGTGCACTCAGCAACTCAGACCACCATATACACTGGACTGCATTGAGGTTAGGCCACACTGTAGTTTGGACTGCTGGTCTCTCCTCTTAGGCGTTGCTTTCTTATGGGGCCACCTTGGCTCCTTCCTGTCTTGTTTTCTCTCCTTTTCCCTTCGCTTGGCATTAAGGTCTCAGATCACTGCTCCTACCACCACCCAAAATAATACAGCGGCAGCATCTGCTCAAATGCGACCATGGGGACTATGCCATCATGACTGCTTTTCTCAATAACAATGGTATCACTAGTTTTTGCTGATGAGGAAACAGATTTGGAGATAAACCAGACAGTGGTGGTGAGAAGACCCCAACTTTCCCACTTCTGGTTTAGAATACCCAAGGCTTCTTCAGTTCCATGTCATCACATTGCAAGAAGACCATTAAGAAGAAATCTGAAAACCCAGATTGAAATCCAGAAATGAGGCTAAACCAAAGTGACATTTGTGTTTGGCATATACTGAAAATGTAACCAGGGTGTTTCTGTAATAAGCACCCAGTCCAGAAATAAAGGGCCTTCCTTTCACAGAAGGTGAGATTGTCCTAGGAGCTTTCTGGGCTGCTGGTCATGGTGGCTCCTTCAGGGATAACAGAACACTCACTAGTCTCTGGAAGCAGATTCATGAGGAAGCTCAGAGGATTTCAGATGATGTTGCTGTCTGTAAAAGAATTTATAATTTGCATCTTCCTGTGCCCAACTTGCTCCTGGGCACCTTCCTCTGGTGCTTGAAGTTGGTATGCCTTCTGTCCAGACAAGTAGCTTCTTGGCCTATTAATTATGTAATTGAAAGTCTAAACCTTCTCATTTTAAATGATAATAAAATGTTTAAAGGTGTGTTGCTTGTAAACATATATATATATATTTTGCCTTTCCATTTATTGCCATTCATTGCTTTTTATCATGGGCTGGCTGGCTGGCCAAGCCAAGCTAATTACTGCCCTATTGTTTTTGGAAGACTAGGTGACACCCAAGACTATTAATGAGTCTATAAATTAGGGCTACAGAGGAGCCTGGCTGCTTTCCTCTTACCCCTTCTCTCATTAGGCATGTTGTTCTGCTTTGGACAAATCTGAGAAGATGGGCACAGTGGAGTTGGCTGCTGATAAGACCGAGAGCATGGGTTGATCAAGAAAACAGCAATGAGCGGCAGAGACTCCAGGGTCCAGGAGAGTGAGAGAACCAGGGGGACCAATATAATGGGAAAAAGGAAAGGAGAATTCTAAACTGAGAATTGCCACCCTGTATTACTAGAAAAGTGTCTACCATGTGATCAAGACCCATGGCTTACATGTTAATGATGTTACGTTGATTCTTACATGAATACACTCCCCTGAACTGGAATGAAACCCAGCAGTTATATGATGTCTATGGGGACAAGGTACATGTTAAAAGTGTCAGAGCAGGTGGCTATGTATCTCTTCTTTGTATGTTACCATTAAATCTAATCCATTAGATTTAGTGACATAAAATCTAACAAAACTTTTTATTCAGGACTCCCACTGTTTTTAAACTTTATAAAATAAAGATTATTATCTTTTTTGGAGGAATAATGCCGATCACATAATGTAACTTAATAAATTATGGAACAAACGAATTGTTACTTTCTCGATAAAACTCTATTTGCCCTAAAAGTTATATGGAGTATACCTTTATTTTGTTTTTAAACATTTTTTTTTAAACAAAGTGTATTTTTTTTTTCCATTGCAAAAGTATTATGGTAACTACAAAAGAGTAAAAAGAAAAAAAATCATCCCTGGTTCCAAAGACCACCTCTATTAGTATTTTTGTGTATTTTCATGCAGACTTTTCTATCAAGAGTTCTTTCGTTTGTCTGTTTTTGTCGGGGGGATGAAGTGGAATGTGGGATATAAATAGTTATTTAAAATTTTTAATTCAATTAAAATTGGTTTGGAGGCTTCTGCCATTCTTTGGAGTCACTGGGGATTTTTTGGCATATTAGAAATATCTGCTGTAAGAACTTAGAACAGAGCTGGCACATTACTGATAAAGAAGCTGAGATGTAGAACAATGCAACAGCATTGTTCTTAGTTACCCAGTTAGCTGGGTGTAGAACTACATCTACGACTCCCACCCCAGGCATCCTTTTTGTGTCTTTCAAGTAAGTATCCTTGTAATGTAATCACAGCAAGGAAAATAACCAGAGAAATTAAGGATAGCCTGGAATTCCTGCAGAATATCTTAATGTGAAATAAGCCAATTCCTTAGAAAGAGAAAATGAATAGCCTAAGTGCAATGGACTGAAATTTTTGTGTCTCCCCCAAATGTATATGTTGAAGTCCTAGCCCCCAAAGTGCTAGTATTAGTAAGTGGAGAATTTGGAGGTACATAGGCCATGAGGGTTGAGCCCTTATGAATGGGACTAGTGCTTATAACAGAGGCCCCAGAGAGACTGCCCATCCCTTCTATCATCAAGAAGCAAGAAGATACCATCTATGAACCAGAAAGGAGGCCCTCATTAGTCACCTGATCTGCCACTGCCTTGATCATGGACTTTCCAGCTTCCAGAACTGTAAGAAGTAAATGTCTGTTGTTTATAAGTCACCCAGTCCGTGGTATCTTGTTGTATAGCAACCCAAATGGACTAAGACGGTAAGTGACCTCAAGTAACCAAAATGTCTGGTTTGAGGGCAACAGTCCAGCTGCAAATACTGTGTCCACCAATTACAAGCTGGCCTTGGGCAAGTTTCTTTAATAATTTCTTTATTCAGCAAATATTTACTGAGCACCAACTATATGCCAGGTGCTCTCTGTGCTGGGAAAATAGCAGTGGGCAAAGCAAAATCAGTTTCCCCATGAAGCTTATATGCTAGAAGGGTGAGATAACAATACAAAAGTGAATATATGTGTGTCAAATAGAAACAAGTGGCAAGAAGAAAAACAAAGCCAGATGAGAGGAAGAGGGAGTGCCAGGGTGGTGCTGCTATTTCATAAAGGGAATACCTCCCAGATAAGGTTATATTTGAGTAGACATTCAGAGGAATTTCTTAATATGTTCCAGCCTCAGTTTCCTTATCTCTAAATGGGATAATGATAGTACCTCCCTCACAAGGTAGCACTAAGAATTCAATGAGAAAATACATTAAAGCAAAATGCTCCATTGATGGTCACTATAGTTGTTATCATTTATTTCCTCTCCTGTCAAATGGAAAAATTCAGCAGATTTATAAAAACCTTTGCAGCAATAACACCCCAGTTATTCTTACTCTTTGACTTGTATGATGACACGTGCTCTTAATGGAATCCTGGACCTAATTCTCAATCCTTGTTTATGCTTAGTCTTACCTGCGAAAACTGCCAACCCATCTGGCATCAGGTGGAGATATTAATGCATAGCTGAAAACAACTAAGCTATATTGAATAAACGGTAACTCTAGGTTTAACTCCCTATGCAATGCAAATTTTCACTGCAACTTTTAAACCAAGATTTTATCCAGTAGGGGAAAGTAAATGAGTCTCCTATGCTTAGATTCATAAGGATGTTTCTATGGATATAAGACACTCCCTTGCTTGAAGGGATAATATGAAAACTCATTAAACTTTGAGTAGACAAATGTACAACGGTGCTATTATAGGGAAGCTCAAAAACAGCTAAGGGCTCCACCCGGTTGGCATTTCTAAAGTTAATGTATCTTACCTAAAAAACAGCTCTCATTTCCACAATCCTACAAGGTTCTGGAGTCTTTGTATTTTTCACCCAATGTTTGAGAAATGACTTGCTGTATTTACAAATTGAATAAAATGATGAAATCTGTGTGCAAATGTTCATGTACCAGGAAATGTGTTTTTGAAAAAGTGATGGGAAATTGATTTCTAAAGTAAGCATTTGGAGAATTCCTCTCCTGAGTTCTGATGGTGTTTCTTCTTTTTGAATAAAAAGTGCCTACTTTAAACCCTGTGTTTTGGAATCTCCCTCAACAACACGGGTCTAGACCTCACTGACCAGGCACTGATAACCATGAGTGTTTTGACTTCCTCATTGCCATTATGATACAATTATTTTGTTTTGTTTTACTTTTTAGATGATTTGATTCAAAATGAGAAGTGGTTCTCCATGACATTTTGTCTGACAGACGAGACTCTTGCATACCCCTGAGGCCTCTTGATACTCTGAAGAGAATGCCGGTTTGAGGAACATTCCTGAGAGTCAAGTTGTCTCAATTCCTTTGGCTTAGCATTGTAGAACTCCTTTTTTTCTGGCTAATTCCAGATCTATGAATGGGTTCTTGCTTATGGAAGAATGTGATCTCTCTAT
>NW_012106531.1:729091-732012 GCF_000951045.1 Mandrillus leucophaeus
TGCACCACTGCACTCCAGCCTGGTAACAGAGCAAGACTCCATCTCAAAACAACAACAACAACAACAACAAATCGCTTTAGAAAGGAAAACTACAGCTATTGAAAATAATTGTGCCTTGTAAATAAACACTGATGAAAGGTAAAGGTTTATCATTTCAAGATCTAATTATTAGTGATTAAATAGTGAAAGTGAAGCAATAGTGCGTATTCCATGCCAGTATTCTATAAATGTATTGATTTGTCATGATTTCTCATTCATCTAATTTTAAGAACAAGTCCTCTTTATCCAAAATAGCATAAGCCACATAAATAGTTACCCAAGGCAGAGAAAATATAAATGAAATCCAAGGTCTTCAGACGTCTCTGGACTGAAGTCTTTTAGTCTTCTTTGACTTTTGACTTCTGTTTTAGGAAATAAATTTGCCTGTGGAAATTGAAGGACCATACCATGTAAGTATAAAATAGCTCTGAAGGCAAAAGGAAAGTGTCTGTAAAAGTCGAACTTTAAACCTTAGGAACATCTTGCATCCCATCAGAGTAATGAAGAAAATCTTGTTTTGCTTTGCTTCTGGGATTTGGCATTGCAATAGCCTGGGGAAATGGACACTGCTTCCCTTCAACAATGAAGTTGTCCAATATGTTTAGACTGCAAAGAACTTCTAGTTGATGGTAGTGCTAATGAAGCAGTTGTGTATATTCTATGCTGAGGGGACAACAGAGCACAGGAAGAGGCCCAAATAATTTTTGCTTTATAAGTAGGTGAGGTTTTTTTTTTTTGTTTTTGTTTTTTTTTTTTTTTTTTTGCTGACTTTGTTGCTGTTAGGAAATGCATCCTCCTCCCAATTCACTGTTGAGAGTCTGGATCTTTTGTGTACAGTTGTCAAGGATTTTCTTATGCTTTCAAAATAACACTATCCCAAGAATACTCATATTTTTGTTTCTACAACATTTGGGATGCCAGCTTATAAACTGAGCAATAAAATGTAATCTGCTAAATATGAAGGAATCTTTATTAAGATTTCAATTCTTGTCTGAACTTCTAATCCATCTCGTCTACCTGTCTCTTATACACATCCTTAGAGAAATAGGAACACTTTTACACTATTTGTGGGAGTGTAAATTAGTTCAACCATTGTGGAAGACAGTGTGGCGACACCTCAAGGATCTAGAACCAGAAATACCATTTAACCCAGCAATCCCATTACTGGGTATATACCCAAAGGGTTATAAATCATTCTACTATAAAGACACATGTACACGTATGTTTATTGCAGCACTATTCACAGTGACATTTCCCATTTTAAAGGTACATATTGGCTGTTGTTCCTTTTTCACTTCTGGCAAAGCTGCATTCTTGGTGATGTAAAGGATGAGTTGGATTGAAGGGGGCTGAGCCAACTTAGCAGTGTGTATAGGCTGTTCCATGGTCATCTTGCAGTTGACAGGTGATTGTTTTAGGCTGCTAATTCTCCTTATTGTCTCTTCTTGAGCCTCTTCACCATAAAAATAAGCCTTCCTAGAACACCACAGGGTCTAAGGTAGGTAGCTAAAATGATTTAAATCTGAAAGTCCTTCACTCTATATTTGTAGAAATTTCTACCAGGAGATGTAGGTCTCAATATGTTTGGATTAACTTTTTTTAAAAAACACAAAAACTCAGAGAATCTAAGAGGGAAACAAGACAAGCATTAAATTTCAGTGGTAATAGGAATATCCGGCATGCCGCTGTGTAAGTGTACCACATACTAAGCAAGAATCTCCAAAGACAGGCAATCCTGTGTGACAGATATCAAAGAAAGAGGTAAGGTGGCTTTTTTTGGTTATTTGATCTTTCCATTTGGTCCATTTTATAGATCAAAGTGCAGGTAAAGTAGCTTTCACAGTGAGGGCCTCTGAAATGCTGTCTTTCTTGCATTCACTTTTGTGGCAGCAGCAGGTCCGTAAGATACTTTCCTGCTCAATGTACCTTAGTACGGTCTCCTAGCCTTGGTCATGGTCTTCACACATACTGGATTTACAGATTCATAATAATGCCAGATTACTTTTCTAGCCCCACAAACATAGCCATTAATTACATAAACAGGCACATGGCTAAGGACAGAGATCATCAGGAATGTCATTGTGAGGCCCATTGTGCCTCAACAATTTTCATGAATTAACATGACTTTTTAGTATCTGTTGATTGAGAAATTACATAAGGTGAAAAAGAAGCTAGTGTGAATTCAGTTACATGATCTCTGTTTAAATGTACTTAAATATAACCATTGATTTTTAGTTATATAACTAATATACATCTACATTTTCATTGACTAAATTAGATGCAATCCATAAAGCTGTAGCCTCTTCTCATTTCTTGACCTGAGTTCCAATTCTAAGCTCAACCTATAGTACTACTACTATAGCATGTATCTATCCATACCTTTTCTCTGCTCTCATATATGTATATATGCATCTATAAAAATATTTGGTACTGCTTCTTATACATATATATACATGTATACATCATACTATATGTATTATGCTGCAACTTCAAACTATGTCTTGGAAGTCATTATTATTTTTTAACCCCTGTGTAATATAACATGGTTTATTTACCATTCTCCTACTGTATTTACTTCCATAAATGCAAAACCCAGAGTCAGGAATGCCTGCTCCTTCAGTAAAAGAGAAATTTGAAAACTGCCCACTGGCCCAGGGAAGCTCTCAGGAAATGCATGACTACCCTGGGTTTCAATGGAAAAAATACTTTCCATTATAAATGGAAACTTCACAAGTGTGCCATGCATGGGTGTGGAATTCAAATTTACCCTACAGGTATGTTGTGGAATCCCAAGCTGAGAAATTAATGTAGAAACTGACTATGGCCTGATGAAAACATGGGGGCTTCCTTTATATGAAGTCTCAAAATCACTCTCTAAGTCC
>NW_012106531.1:733343-757660 GCF_000951045.1 Mandrillus leucophaeus
TTTTTTTTTTTTTTTGCTGACTTTGTTGCTGTTAGGAAATGCATCCTCCTCCCAATTCACTGTTGAGAGTCTGGATCTTTTGTGTACAGTTGTCAAGGATTTTCTTATGCTTTCAAAATAACACTATCCCAAGAATACTCATATTTTTGTTTCTACAACATTTGGGATGCCAGCTTATAAACTGAGCAATAAAATGTAATCTGCTAAATATGAAGGAATCTTTATTAAGATTTCAATTCTTGTCTGAACTTCTAATCCATCTCGTCTACTTAGGAATTTTTTTAAATGAATATTCTTTGTCAAAGAGAATATCAAGTGCTAAATGATTTATTAAAATAAGACAGTACAACTCTAAGTTAATCACCATAGAAAATACAACTTTTCTAGAGATCAGTGTCTACAACTTAGATTTATTGGAAGGCTTTAGAGTACATAAACTTAAACCATTTGAAAAACTGATATAAACAGCTAAAGGAAAAAGAAAGAAGCTATGAAATTTACAGTTGGGTGATCCTGAAAGAAGAACAAAAAACTTCCTGTTAAGTTTACATAAAAACAACAGAAAATAAGACATGGCACTATTCCTTTTGGGAATAATAGGATTCATGTTTAAATCCTGACTTGTTTCTAGACTGCAGGCTTCAGTGGGATCCTGGAACCAAATTCAGAGCTTTACAGTGAAGTCTGGAGAAGGAGTGGCTGCCTGGTTGGAAAGACTTAATTATAAAGAACTTCTTCTGAGCTTCTTTTGTTTTGGTAAAAACTAAAACATGCCCTGGTGGTGTGTGTATGATGCCAAAACATCTGAATGAAAATCAAATCGCAGCCCCAATTTAGAGATGCATGCCTTACAACCATTCCAAATGCAGGGGCAGTCTTTGGAATGGAAGCTTATTTTACTCAGGATCAGGGACGGGCAGTCAGGAAACAGGGCTACTCTCCCCTCGCAGCTGACACTCTTTGGGACTTCCTTCTGTCCTCCAATTGGTTATTGGCTTTGTTCCTGCGAAGAATGGCATCCTCGCACTGCTCCACTTTTGTCCTTGTTTCTTACTTAACCTCCCTGAGTCTCATTTTCTCTTTTGCAAGAGCTCAATTCCTGATCCATGACAAGAACTTGGGAAATGTTCATTCCCTTCTTAATGTACCTTCATTTTCATCCAGATGGCGGTGGCGATTATAATAGCAAAAGGGAGGAAAAGAAGACAGGAAGTTGATTCTTCCATTGGTTTTCTTCCTTTGCTACCTGTGAGGGCCTTAGGAGGAATTCCTAGTCTCTGCCTTTAGGGTCTGGCTCTTCTTTCCTCTTTTTCTGGGGCTCCATGTTCAGAGGGGTCATTGACATGGAGTGTGCCTCTGAAATGCAGACGCATGTTTTTCTTTAGACCTCTATGTGCTGTAAGACCTGCCTTATTTCCTACTGTCATCCTTGTCTTTCCCTGTAGAATATTAGAATTATGAGTTGACTCAGGAGGGAGCTTTGAATTTTCTTTTCCCAGTTTCCTAGCAAGGTGCTTTTTTGAAAGCCTAAAAAAATATTTTGAACTTGCTTTAAGAAAAAGATGGCTTAAGAGGATTGGGAAGTGCGTCAGAGTAGAGTGTGAAGCATGAGGCATGTGAAAAGGTGATGATGGCAGAAAGTCGAAGCAAGTAGAGCCACCCTGAGGTGCTCAGAGAAGAGTGTCCGGAAGCTGATGGACACCAAGAGCGTCCTGAGGAGGAGGCAGATTTCCCTGGAACCTTCCTTTCCTAATTCTGCTTCTTGAGTTTTCCAAGATTGTCCTCTGGAATCCTCATTCCTGCTGCTAGCCAGCTGGGGTGAAAGGTGAGAAAGAGTCATTTATCCTATCAAAGTGTTCGGAATTCATTTTCTTCCAGTGTCATCACTGCGCTGTTGGATGGAACTCCTTGCATGGCATGTGATGCCTCAGGGTCCTTGTCAGCTGCCCACCTATTAGAGCTCGTTTCTTTGGGAGAAAGTTTCCTGAGAGCTCCAAACAAGCTTGAAAGCAGACATTGGGAATAGTACCTGTTCAAAAGTTAAGTCCTACTGATAATGCAGTCAATTACCTAGATTTTTCTAAATGGCAGATGGTCTGATATTAAACGCCATCTGTTGGGTTAAAAGGTTTCTGAACGTTTGGGAAGACACAGTGCCATCACCAGAAAATGAAACCAGCCTACTGTAGCACCTAAAATCATAAGAAACAAGCAATCTCTTATTTATAGGAGGTGGACTTTGACTGTAGATAGATACGGCTGTTTTGCGAAATAACAGCTGGCTTATGTTTCTTTAGTGGCTTATACCATCGGTAAATCTTTCCTGATGTGCTTAGTGTTTTCAGTTTAATTGGTTGCACTTAAAAGTGTCTAAACTTGCAAAAACAATAGAGAAATACATTAAATGAATACAATCAAACACAAATGGCTTAAAGTTACATTAAAATGGAAAATATCCATATATTATTTAAGTTACTGCACTCAGACTGTTAAAGCTTGAAAAAGAATAGTAATTATGTAGTCATTTAAAAAAGGGGGTTTTCAAAGAATATTTAATGGCTTGAGAATGTTTCCATTATAATAAGTAGAAAAAAGCAGATCACAAAATGATATTTTGGAAAATCCCAATTTTGTAAAATAACAATAGATACATATATGCGTGTGTGTGTGTGTGCATACACACACATATGAACATATACACACATAATGAAAACTTAAAGGACTTGAAAATAATAAAGAAAACTTAAAATATTAACAGTGATCATCCAAATGGTAGAATTAGGTGTGATTTGAATTTTCTTTTTTGTATTTTTCCATGTTTTCTATAATGAGCAACTGTTAATTTTCATATAATGTTTTTAAAAAGAAAAAACACGGAAGAAAAGAAAATTAAAGTGAACATAACCTAACTTTAAAATCAAAATCCCACTGCAAAGGAAACATTTCTTTCAAGTAAGGAAAGAGATACACTCCTGAACCAGCAGGAAAAAAGAGAAAGGAAGATTGTAACTGGGTCAAGTACATGTCCAGCTTTCTCTGCAAAGCTCAGGCATTTTTCTTTTTACAGCTGCATCCAAGCTCTCCAAAGCTGCTTTCTTTTAATCTCTGGAAGGCAAGTTTCTGAACTAATCACAAGAAGAATCACATTTACTCCTGGCTAAGGAGTCCAATTGGCATTGCATTGGCGAGGAGCGTTTGTTTCAGGGTTGCTGACTGTACAAGCTGCTTTCTGTGCCGCTGCTCGGACCGCCCTCCTGAGCTGGGTTGGTGTGGAGCTGCTGTTGGCTCTCCTGGTTTTCCCTGGTGCACCAACAGGCACCCAGAAAACCCAGGTCTAACTCTGTCATGACCCATGGCTGTCATATTAGGAGGATGGGTCTGTCTCCAGCCTGAACGGGCTTCCAAAGCTGACAATTGCTCCGCATTAACCAGTTGTCAGAGTCTCCATTTTTTGTTGTTGTTGTTCTCATATTCTCTGATTCAACTTACTCAGAACCTCAGCTTTCTTCCTGAGATCCAGGACTCCAGCCACATGGTGACAGTGCTCTAAGTTTGCCCCAAATGCTGATTCCCAAACAGAGATGTTTACATCTCCTGTCTGGGCATGCCAGCCACACCCAGTGAGGTCCGTGTCTTATGTAAAGGCTGGGTTTGCAAACAAGAGTGTAAAATTGAGACAAGGACAACTTTAAGGTTGGGTTTAGAGGACTGCGTTATGTTCTTTTGGCTTGTTTCTGAGCCAAGAATTTTTTCTTTTTTTTAATCAGGGCTTACAAAGTAGCTGGTGAAGTAGTTATAATTATTTCGGTGAAATAGTTTCTCCAAAAATAATAATCTCTATCATGGATTCTGTGCTGTAGGCATGAAAGTAACAAATCCTTGTTCCAAAAAGCTTTTCAAAAGAGAGAATGTGCATAAGTGCTCAGTCTGCCCCGGCAAGCACTCAGCAAAGGTTAACCCCTTGTGGTTGTGTGAAGTCCTAGGGCTGTCAGCTGGGGGCACTGGGCCGGTGTCCCCTGTGGTACAGAACAATTTTCATTATGATGGTGGCGCTTTTGTTTCCAAACTAGAAATTTGTCTCAACTCTAGCGTTTTTTCTTTCACTCACATTTTGAACTTTCTACAAAGCACATTTTCTCTTGGAGCAATGGGGGATGGGAAAGGATAGGAAGCAAGTTGTTGTACATAATGATCTCTCATCCTGCTATTTCTGCATTTTTTTTTTTAACTTCAAGGAATGAATCAACTATACAACTACCTGGAGAAAATTTCTCTTAATTAAGAGATGGGCTTGGCCCGGCACGGTGGCTCACCCCTGTAATCCCAGCACCTTGGGAGCTGAGGCGGGTGGATCATGAGGTCAGGAGATCGAGACCATCCTGGGCAACATGGTGTAACCCCATCTCTACTAAAAATACAAAAATTAGCTGGGTGTGGTGGCATGTGCCTGTAATCCCAGCTACTCAGGAGGCTGAGGCAGGAGAATCGCTTGAACCCGGGAGTTGGAGGTTGCAGTGAGCTGAGACCACATCATTGCACTCTAGCCTGGCGACAGAGCGAGACTCCATCTCAAAAAAAAAAAAAAAAAAAAAGAGATCGGGCTTAATTAAGAGATCTTTTCTAGATGGCCAGAGGAGTGTGGCCAGTGGCCTGATGAGATGGACGTTTTGTTCCAAAAACAATCCTCTTGCCCACTCAGTAGGTTCTTTAGTTTTCTGTGTTTGTTTTTTTGCATATGAGACTTGGAGATGATCCACTGCAGACAGGAATCTGAGCACTGGAAGGACTGGAGGACGCCTATCTTTCTTGGAAAGAAGACACTTACTCCATTCTGGGTGGAGGGGATTAGTATGATTAAGTTGGTAAACTCCTTCATTCATGAGGCTGTTATCTAGCAGTTTAAAAGCAAAATTCAAAAACCCTTACATCTTGGCCAACTTGCTTCTCTGAGGCTCTCCACAAAGGCAGGAGGAACCTGCTTGGGGAGGCTCTCCCAAATCCCTGAGATGTGAAGAAACGAACAGACTCTCTTAAAGCTCTACCGTGATATCCTGCTTGGTCTTGAAATCCATTCCTTTTCCTCCTTTCCTCTCTCACAACAGTTTCTTCCAACTAATGGAATTAGGGGCTCCTTCCTCCCTTTCTCTGCTCTACCTTTTGTTCCTTTCTCCATACCTTTTTTGTTTTGTTTTTTTTCTTTTGAAGGAACATATTTTGCATTCATTTGTTCTTTGCCTTTTTTTTTTTTTTTGATTGTTTCAACATCTACTCTGTGATAGCAGCATATTTCTAATCACATAGAACAAAAAAATTCTGTCCTTTAAATCCCTTTAGTTCTGTGAATCAGAACGTGCCCACCCACTACTGGAAAAGGCACATGCGGAGCAGTGACTATTCCACAGTGAACCTTTCTTTGGGGAAGATCTTCCCATAAGATTCTTTCACAGTTCTCTGAGGCCTCCCGTGCTCTCTCTGTCATTGGAACAAGATATTCTCCATGAAAATAATCCATTGTACCTGAATGGCACCATGATTATGATAACCACAATATTTTTTTGTTTTCAGCAAAAAGCTTACTTTCACCAATAACTCAGAGCATTTGTGTGGTCACTGGTCACTCATCCTATTTTTTTTTTTTTTTTTTTTTGAGATAGACTCTTGCTCTGTCACCTAGCCTGGGGTGCGGTGGCACAATCTCGGCTCACTACAACCTCCACCTCCTGGGTTCCAGCGATTCTCGTGCCTCAGCCTCCTGAGTAGCTAGCATTACAGGTGTGCACCACCATGCCCATGTAATTTTTGTATTTTTAGTAGAGACAGGGTTTCACCATGTTGGCGAGGCTGGTCTCAAACTCCTGACCTCAAGTGATCCACCTGTCTCGGCCTCCTAAAGTGTTGGGATTATAGGTATGAACCACTGCACCCAGCCTCAAAAATCTTTAAAAACACTCATGTTTTCAGATTGTACACATATTGTGATTATAGTCAGCAAATGTTAGATAAGTGCCCAAGGGTCTTATCCTCCATATTATCAAAGCATAGCTTTTAGTAATAGTTGCCTGATTGCTTCCTGTGAATTTCTAGAATGATGATGATTTTGCTAATTTTCTTACAGCAATAGCATTCAAAATTTGGATTGAGGATTTGACATCAATCTATTCATTTCAAAGCCTCTATCCTGGGACATTGCTGGGTTAATATCTGACTTTGCATTCATGTCAAGTGGTAGGAGACAGAAAGAAACTCTCCCTGCTAATTACAGAACAATGGGGTGCAATTAGTATCATAATAGGAGGAGCTGTAAAGAGCATGGGAAACGAGGTGAGGGAGCAAGTTTTTTGACCTGACAAGAACCTTAAGAGACAATTTTCTAGTCTGTCAAAAACTTGCCTCACAAAGAGAAAGTTGGGACACAGAAATAGGAAGACTTCGTTATCTTTATTTTCATGAAATGCCTTAAAAACCTACATTATGATTTCTGTCACCAACACAAGGACTTTGCAAATGATACTCTTTTTGTGTTGTTGTTGTTTTTGTGTATATATGTGTTTGTGTGTATTTTGGTATCCAAATGAAAAAAAACTGTAAAAATTATGACATTGTTTTATTTAATTGTTCGTTTTACACAGTTCTTTAGTTCATCTGAAATACCTTGGCCACTGGGACAATCCTTCATCTTGTGTTAACTTGGTGAGTTGTTTACACAGTTGTGTTGATGAGCACACATGCTTCTCAAAAACACAATTTCTCAGCCACTGGGGACCAGCCTGGCAGAGCTATTGATTGAGTATAATAACTCAGGTATATGGTTTTACTTTCTGCAACCTCACTCCTTGCAGGAAAATAAATGCATTTTGGGAAAGAATTTGGTCAGATTTTGGCCCATGGTATGTTTAAAATCTAGGTACCTAAAGCCAAGCAATGATAGCAAACAAACAAAAATAAAGAATGGACACAAGAAAGAAATGTGTCTTCACACCTTCCACTTCTAAGTCTCTAGCAGTGCTGAATACAAGAAGGAAAGATTTTTTTGAACAGCATTATTCCTACAGACAGGTCTCAGCTGATTTCTGAGTAGGAGGCTACAAGAACAAGGCTACACAAGAGAGATAAGCAGGAATGGAAGGCTTCCTTCAGGGGTAACGTTTAAACAGTTACCAATTATTAAATTGCTCTCCTGGCAAGCTCTAATTTAGGACTGACAGAAAATAAAAGGTTTTAATGGTTTATAGTAGAGCCCATGGCCATATGATTTCTAAAACACAGACCAGGTAAGAAAATTTAGCCTGGGTATGATGGACAACTACATGGTTTTGCTTAATCCATGTGTTAATGTTTAATTTGTGGTCAAAAATAAGGCAACTCAATCTAATAATTTTATATGTTATTATAAATCATTCTGTTATATTCGGGCAGTCTAATATAGTGATAAAGAGCACAAATGATGGAACCATATGCCTAGACATAAATGCTAACTCTATAAATATTATGTCTGAGACACTGGACAAGTTAACATCTTTGTGCCTCCATTTCCTCAGATGTAAAATAGATGATTATCATCGTCATCATCATTCTCTTAGGATTGTTGTGAAGATTGAATGAACCAGTCCACATGAAGCACTTGGAAAGCTCTCAGCACACAATACAGACTATAAGTGCTATCCTTTATTTCTTTTACCAGGGTTAACTTGTAATTAACAGTGGCTTAAGCCATAAGAACACATGCTGGTCTTAAATTCATTTAGCTTTTTTTCTGAGCTGATGAGGTGGGGATAGGATCACTGAGAAATGGATAATCAGGGTCTATCAACAAAGAAATGGGAGAGGGGTTGTTGATTGAAAATGAATAGTGCCAATACAATTGTGTTTAATGTTCTTGGGAAGAAAACCTTTTAAAATGCTTTATTGATTGAGATATATTGACTGTCTTAGGTCTATGGAAACCAATAAGACTAGTAGGAAATTAACTTAAGGTGCTGACCGACCTCCCAAAACTGGGAGTATCAGAGAGCTCAGAAGGACTATGAATCCATGGTCAGAAGAGTAGCTGGTGGGAAACAACACGCCCTTTTATTTTATTGTTTATTTATTTTGACACAGAGCCTCCCTATGTGGCCCAGGCTGGAGTGCAGTGGCACAATCTTGGCTCACTGCAACCTCTGTCTCCCAGGTTAAAGCAATTCTCCTGCCTCAGCCTCCAGAGTAACCAGGATTATAGGTGTGCACCACCACATTCGGCTAATTATTGTATATTTAGTAGAGATGGGGTTTCACTATGTTGGCCAGGCTGGTCTCGAACTCCTGACCTCAGATGATCCACCCCCCCTTGGCCTCCCAAAGTGCTAGGATTACAGGCATGAGCCACCATGCTCGGCCTGAGAACATGCCCTTTTATAGTCACATATTAGGCTCTGCTCCTTTCTTTCTCTTGGTTGGAACTACCAGTGCAAGTCTAAAGTGGTGTGGGGTAAGGAAGTGGGTGGAGAAAACTCACCATTCAAAACACACACCTTTCTTTAAAAAAATAATTTTGACTTTTATTTTAGATTCATGGGGTACATGTGCAGATTTATTACATAGGTGTATTGCATGATGCTGAGGTTTGGGATACAAATGACCCTGTCATTCAGGTAGTGAGCATAGTACCCAAGAGTTAGGTTTTCAACCCTTGCCCTCTTCCTTCTTCCTCCCTCTATATTAATCCCTAGTGTCTATTGTTTCCATCATTATATCCGTGAGTAATCAATGTTTAGCTCCCACTTATAAGTGAGAACATGTGGCATTTGGTTTTCTGTTCCTGTGTTAATTTGCTTATTATGGTAATGGCCTCCAGCTGTATCCATGTTGCTGCAAAGGATATGATTTTGTTCTTTTTTATGGCTGAGTGGTACATAATGTATATGTACCACATTTTCTTTATCCAATCCACTGTTGATGGAAACCTAGGTTGATTCCATGTCTCTGCTATTGTGAATAGTGCTGCGAGAAACATACAAATGCATGTTTTTTTGTTGTTGTTGTTTGTTTGTTTTTTGTTTGTTTTGGTAGACAAGTGTATTTTCTTTTGGATATATACCCAGTAATGGAATTGCTAGGTTGAATGGCAGTTCTGTTTTAAGTTCTTTGAGAAATCTCCAGATCTCACTGCTTTCCACAGTGACTGAACTAAATTACATTCCCACCAACAGTGTATAAAAATTCCCTTTTCCCTGCAGCTTCACCAGCATCTGTTCTTTTCTGAGTTTTCAATAACAGCCATTCTGACTGGTGTGAGATGGTATCTCATGTGGTTTTGATTTGCATTTCTCTGATGATTCATGATGTGGAGCATTTTTTCATATGTTTGTTGGTTGCTTGTATGTCTTCTTTTGAGAAGTGTCTGTTCATGTCCTTTGCCCACTTTTTAATGAGGTTGTTTTTTTGCTTGTTATTTAAGTTTCTTATAAATTCTGCATATTAGGCCTTCGTTGGATGCATAGTTTGAGAATATTTTCTTTCATTCTGTGGGTTGTCTGTTTACTCTATTGATGGGTTCTTTGGCAGTGCAGAAGCTCTTTGGTTTAATTAGATACCACTTGTCAATTTTTTTTTTTTATTGCATTAGCTTCTGAGGACTTAGTTATAAATTGTTTCCTAAGACTGATGTCTGGAATGGTGTTTCCTAGGTTTTCTTCTAGGATCCTTATAGTTTGAGGTCTTACATTAAAATCTTTAATTCATGTTGATTTAATTTTTGTATATGGTGAAAGGTAGGGATCCAGTTTCATCCTTCTGCATGTAGCTAGCCAGTTTTCCCAGCACCATTAATTGAATAGGGAGTTATTGCCCCATTTTTTATGTTTGCTGACTTTGTTAAGAACAGACAGTTGTAGGCATGCAGCTGCATTTCTTAGTTCTCTATTCTGTCCCATTGGTCTATGTGTCTGTTTTCGTATCAGTACCATGCTGTTTTGGTTACTGTAGCTTTATAGTATAGTTTGATGTCCAGTACTGTGATACATTGGGCTTTGTTCTTTTTGCTTAGGATTGCTTTGGCTAGTCGAGCTCTTTTTTGGTTCCATATGAATTTTAAAATAGTTTTTTCTAATTCTGTGAAAAATGACATTGGCAGTTTGATAAGAATAGCGTTGAACCTGTCGATTGCTTTAGACAGTATAGCCATTTTAACAATGTTGATTCTTCTAATCCATGAGCACAGAGTGATTTTCCATTTTTTTGTGTCATCTATGATTTATTTCAGCAGCATTTTATAGTGCTTCTTATAGACATCTTTCACCTCCCTGGTTAGACGTATTCCTATGTATTTTCTTTTTAGTATGGCTATTGTAAATGGGATTGTGTTCTTGATTTGGCTGTCAGCTTGAACATTATCGGTGTATAGAAATGCTACTAATTTGTGTGCATTGATTTTGTATCCTGCAACATTACTGAAGTTATTTACTGGTTCCAGGAGCCTTTTGCCAGAGTCCTTAGTTTTCTAGGTATAGAATCATATTGTCAGCAAAGAAAGGTAGTTTGACTACTTATTTTCCTATTTGGATGATTTTTATTTCTTTCTCTTGCCCAACTGCTTTAGTTAGGACTTCCAGTACTATCTTGAATAGGAGTGGTGACAGTGAGTATCCTTTTCTTGTTCCAGTTTTCAAGAGGAATGCTTCCAATATTTGCCCATTCAGTATGATGTTGTCTGTGGTCATAGATGGCTCTTATTATTTTGAGGTGTTTTACTTCAATGCCTACTTTGTTGAGGGTTTTTTTATCATGAAGAGATGTTGGATTTTAGTGAAGGCTTTTTCTGCATCCATTGAGATGATCATATGGTTTTTGTTTTTAATTCCGTTTATGTAATGAATCACATTTATTGATTTGCATATGTTGAATCAATTTTTCGTCTCAGGAATGAAGCCAACTGGATTGTGGTGAATTATCTTTTTGATGTGCTGCGGGGTTTGGTTTGCTAGTATTTTGTTGAGGATTTTTGCATCTATGTTTATCAGAGATATTAGCCTGTAGTTTTCTTTTTTCATCATGTTTTTTCCAGGTTTTCATATCAGGGTATGCTGGCTTCATAGAATGACTTAGGGAGGAGTCCCTCCTCCTTGGTTTTTTTTGGGATAATTTCACTTGACTTGGTACCAGCTCTTCTTTGTATGTCTAGTAGAATTTGACTGTGAATCCATCTTTTTTTTGGTTGGTAGGTTTTTTCTTTTTTTCATTACTGATTCAATTTTGGAACTTGATATTGGACTGTTCAGGGTTTCAATTTCTTTATGATTAAATCTTGGGAGCTTGTGTGTTTTCAGAAATTAATCCATTTTCTCTAGATTTTTTAGTTTGTATGCACAGAGGTTTTCATAATAGTCTTTGAGGATCTTTTGTATTTCTGTGGGATTGGTTGTAATGTCACCTTTGTCATTTCCAACTATGCTTATTCGAATCTTCTCTTTTTTTTCTTTGCTAATCTAGCTAGTGGTCTATTGATTTTGCTTATCATTTCAATGAACCAACTTTTTGTTTCGTTGATTCTTTGTATGGATTTTGGGGTCTCAATTTCATTTAGTTCTCCTCTGATTATAGTTATTTCTTTACTCCTGCTAACTTTGGGGTTAGTTTGTTATTGTTTTTCTAGTTCCTCTAGGTGTCATAGTAGATCATTACTTTTAGATCTTTCTAACTTTTTGAGGTAGGCATTTAGCACTATAAACTTTCCTCTTAACATAGCTTTTGCTGCATCCTAGAGATTTTGCTGTGTTGTGTTCGTATTTGTGGTTATTTAAAAGAATTTGCTGATTTCTACCTTAATTTTATTGTTACCCAAAAGTCATTCAGGAGCAAGTTGTTTAATTTCCATGTAATTGTGTGGTTTTGGGAGATCTTGGTATTAATTTCTACTTTTATTCCACTGGTCAGAGAATATGATTGATGATTGATGTGACTTTGATTATTTTTAATTTATTGAGACTTGCTTTGTGGCTGAGCATGTGGATCTTGGAGTATGTTCTATGTGCAGATGAAAAAGAATGTATATTCTGTGACTCATGGGTGGAGTATTGTGTAGATGTTTGTTAGGTTCAATTGGTCAGGTATCAAATTTAAGCCAGAATTTCTTTGTTAGTTTTCGGCCTCAGTGATCTGTCTAATGTTATCCGTGGGGTGTTGAAGTCCACCACTATTATTATGTGGCTAAGTCTTTACATAGGTCTAGAAGTAGTAGCTTTATGAATCTGGGTGCTCCAGTGTTGGGTATATAATACTTGGGATAGTTAAAGTCTTCTTGTTGAACCCTTTATTGTTATGTAATGCTTTTCTTTGTCCTCCTTCACTGTTAAAGTCTGTTTTATCTGTTATAAGAATAGTAATCCGTGTTCCTTTTTGTTTTCTGTTAATGTGATAGATCTTTCTTCAACTCTACTTTGAGCCTGTGGGTATAATTCCATGTGAGATGGGTCTCTTGAAGACAGCAGACAGCAGATGGGCCTCTTGAAGACTGTCATACATTTCTACTATCAAGGGCCTGCTTCTAAACTTGCTAAAGGACTTAGGACTATCGGCCTCTTTTCCCCATACAACATTCTCCAACCACAGCTGCTATTTGGCTAAACTTAGTCTCCTACTTCATTCATGCTGATTCAGTTCTTCATGCTAATTCCAATGGCCATTCTTATTATTCCATTATCTGACATCCATTTTTAAAAAGTAGTTGTTTAGCTTAGTAGCAAGAAGAGGGAAGAGTCTTCTATTCAGGACTTCTGGTTACAGGAAGAGATACATATTCAAACTAGCCCAAGTAAATGTGTTAAGGGATATTACTTTAAAAGTACAAATAAGCGGCTGGGCACAGTTGCGGACACCTGTAATCCCAGCACTTTGGGAGGCTGAGGTGGGCAGATCATGAGGTTAGGAGATTGAGACCATCCTGGCTAACCCGATGAAACCCCATCTCTATTAAAAATACAAAAAATTAGCCAGGCTTGGTGGCAGGTGCCTGTAGTCCCAGCTACTTGGGAGGCTGAGGCAGGAGAATGATGTGAACCTGAGAGGCAGATCTTGCAGTGAGCCGAGATCATGCCACTGCACTCCAGTCTGGGAGACAGAGCGAGACTCCGTCTCAAAACAAACAAACAAACAAACAAAAAAATAAGCTTCATGAAGTATAAATATTAACATGTCTCAGAACTGATCTGGGAAAGTGAGGATCAGACTATTCTCTGTTTCTTGGGGGCTTTGTGATGTCACTTACATTGATTTTATTGCATAGACCCGATGTGGTACCCAAAATTTACTATTTAGCGTGACGTCTCAATTCAAGCACCATCCACTGGCTCGGTCCCTCATTGGTTCAGTCCCTCATTGTCCTTAATTCTAAATTTCTGTGACATACATTTAATTAGTTTCATGTATTACTTCAAACCAGGTATTGGTCATCATGGGAGATGAAGTAGTGACTTGGTATGCAAAGATACTCTATTGTCATTGGAATGAAAAATGAATTATGCAGAATTTGTAACAGGTTGTAGTAAGTGGACTAAGCACTTAATTAAGAGCTAAGAAATCTGGGTTCTATTTCTGATTATGTCACTACCTAGTTGTAAGATCTTAAATTCTGTAAAAGATGAAATTGAAATAGTTGTTCTCAAGAGTTTCACTTGCCATTATATATATAGATATATATATATTTATATATATATTTATATATATATGTATGTATGTATTTATTTATTTATTTATTTATTTTTTTGAGACTGAATCTCTCTCTGTCGCCCAGACTGGTGTACAGTGGTGCGATCTTGGCTCACTGCAACCTACACCT
Source organism: Mandrillus leucophaeus (assembly GCF_000951045.1). Lineage (NCBI taxonomy): Eukaryota > Metazoa > Chordata > Mammalia > Primates > Cercopithecidae > Mandrillus > Mandrillus leucophaeus. The sequence goes on from NW_012106531.1 coordinate 747,154, forward strand.
CCCGGGTTCAAGTGATTCTCCTGCCTCAACCTCCTGAGTATCTGAGATTACAGGCATGTGCCCCCACACCCGGCTAATTCTTGTATTTTTAGTAGAAACGGAGTTTCCCCATGTTGGCCAGGCTGGTCTCAAACTCCTGACCTCAAGTGATCCACCCACCTCGGCCTTCCAAAGTGCTGAGATTACAGGCATGAGCCACCATGACTGACCTCTTGCCGTAACATTCTGTGACTCTTCATCTTAGGATCTGTTTATGACATGTTACAATTCCTAAATTTATTATTTTACTTTGACTATATTGTATGTAGACTGATTCCAGATAGCAGTTCAAGAACCTTATATTCATCAACAATATGTTTTGTTCATCCCACTGTGGTGCTTACTTCTGGGAATGCTTTCTATATACAGCTAATCTATGATGCCTGACTTTTTGTTTATGGTTGACATAATGATAGAGAAGGAAGCAAGACAAAGATAAATTCAGGACCTCTGGATGATGGTGCAATTCACTAAAATACACAGAAGACATCAGAGTGTTTGTTGTTGCTGTTAATAAATACATAATAAATACATCAATATTCATATATTGCTACATGTATAAGACCTTATTAATGTAAGCATTACTTATATTAGTAAGATTCATTGTAACCAATTCAACATTTTGTTTGCATGGATGCTATTTTGAACATAGAACTAGTTCCAGGAATCTTTTTTTTTTTATATTAAAATAGGATTAAAATGGAATAGTCTACCATACCATATTTTGAATTCTGTAATTCTATAATGGCACAGGAATAAAAAACAAATGGATGAAATACGTAAGGTAAAAAGCAGAAAAAAAATTCATGTGTTTAATTTTAAGTGGAAAATCTGTGCAGGGGAGAGGTTGCCTCACGAGGGGATGATTGGTATGGAAACCATGTTTATAACAGTCATGGCAGAAGGAATCAGAGAGTCTTTGGCTGTCTTCACATATTTGGGCATAGAGGAAGGAAATGATGGCTGTTTGTTTTTATAGCAGGAAAACCTGGATGAGTTAACAGTACAGGGTAGTGGATACGAGTGTGGGCCCTAGAGTGAGACATCATCATCTTGGGCAAGTCCCTGGATCTTTTCTGTGCCTTGGCCCCATTATCTTTATTAGGTTCCTCCAGAAGTAGATCTAGACACCAGGTTTCAAAATGCAAATACTGGGAGGTATTCCAGGAAACATTGGTAAGAGAGAGGGTAAGTGAGCAGGGGGAGGTAAGGCAGCCAATAACAGATGAGTTATCAAAGTGTGATACAATTGCAGACAACCAGAGCTGAACCCCTCTAGGGAACTCTGAGAGCCAGTGTAGACCACATAACTCAAAGCCAACCCACTTGAGGAGCAATCCTCTCAGTCATTGACTGAGGAATGCCTCTAGGAGGTGTTAATTCTCAGGCACTTCTGACCAAACATACTGCAGGAAAGTGGGCTCTTCTACCAGAGAATGACCTCTGGCCAAGAGATGCAGGTGCAGGCACTGGAGAGTTCTGCTTGCCTGCACTAAAATGGGGAGGCTCGAGGGGAGATGGATAGGACACAGGCAGCATCTGCTACACTCTACCTAGAAAATGGGGGTGATCATGAATGTATTTACCACATACTGTGCTTATGAAAATCAAATGGTACATGCAAAGCTCTTAGGACAGTGCTAGGCATAAAATAAGCACTTGATATTATTATTATTATTATTAAAATCAGATTAATTATGTTTGGCAAAAATGCCCATCAATGAGCTGTCTGGTGATATGATTTGCTCATGTCAAAGGAGGGACAACAGTGGAAGCTCCCCATTGAAGCAATCTGTAAAAGCATTCCTATGCTGCATGGGCAGCTGGGTTGGGGGCCTGTGACGTGCCCTCCTACCCTGTGTTTCCATGCTTATTCAAATCAGCATGCCTGTGGCAAACATATTTTGTGCTAATACCTTCTGCTCACCTGATTTCGGCTGCAGCTGTGGTGAACAGGTCCAGTTTTGCCACCAGGAACCTAACTCAAGCACCTGCTGCAACATCTCTCAGCTTCTTTCCTTGAGATTTTTTTTTCAAAGCAGGGCAGATTGGATGTTCATAGGAGTCACTGCCCCTGGGGGGCATTATAGATCATGAAAACCTAGTCCTTGTCCTCTGAGAGCGGGTGGGGCTGAGTAGAGATGGTGAAAGAAAATTAGTAAAATATATATGCTAAATGAGAAATGTATTGGAGGTATCCTGAGTGGAGCTGGGAAACCTTGAGAGAAGACATGTGAGCTAAATCCTGGAGGTTGAGTAGAAGTCAAACCAGCGGAGAAAAGGGAAAGGCTTTTCATTCTGAGAGGCCAACAGGCAAGAGGGTACGGCACCAAAGAGAGAGCAGATGAGCAGTCTACTGAGGCTGGGCCAGGACTGCATGGGGCGTGGAGCTCCTGAGACGAGGGAGAAAGGTGAGCGGGGTGGAACAGGAAGGACTTGGTGTGTTACGTTAGTGCATGTGGACTTTCCCCTGCAGGCAATGGGAGCCTCTGAGACTTTTAATCACAAGAGGGACATGACCAGATCTGTCCTTTGCCAAGTTTTCTCTGGGGCAGTGGGAAGGGTAGACTGGGGTGGGGAGAAGGCAGAGGTGGGCAGATGAATAAGGAGGCCATTGCAGCAAGGGAGGAGAACAATAATGACAGCCTAAACTAGGACAACTGAGCAAGTGGGGACTGTAGTGATTTGCACAATCAAGTTTTTTGAAGAACATGAATTAGAAGATGGAAAAAGAGATGGGAGGGAAATGGCAGCTTTTCTCTTGTTAGAGGCCAAAGCAAAGCATTTGGAGAGAACTGCCCATCAGTTTTTTCTCAAATGGCTTGCAGATGAAGTCCTTTTTTTCACCTCTCTTGATATAGGCCCCAGAAGGACAATGCCACCTGCCTTTTTTTAAATCCACTACTAACTCATATCCAGATTCATTTCTAGAAGGCTTAATTCAAATGACCCAATATCAGCATCTCCTTCACAGGTCTTGGGCAGAATATTAGATTCCTTGGCTGCTTTTTGTTTCTTGATGTATGGAGCTCTTGCCTAAATGGTACATCAAAAGATTCCTTAAAAACATGCATTGGAATGCGGGGGAAATCATGTGGACTCATGCCAGCCGTTTGCAAGTGTGATAAATGAAGAAAGATGCTTGCCAGGTTCATCTTCCTACTCAGAGGTTGGGTAAAATATCAGGTGCAATATAAATATAGCCCTTTAGGGGAAAGTCGGAAAGAAGAGTATCTCTATTAGAGGGGCCAAAAACTAAGTTAAAAAAAAATAAAATAAAATAAAAACACCCTGTGATTATAAAAGAATGAGAGATAGGGCAAGGGAGAATGATTTTCATCCTGTGACCTACAAAACTCTGGAAATCCATTTGTAACAGTTTATGATTAGAAGAGTGCAGAGATACCAACATCTAGTTGATACATTCCAGAACAGTAATGTTATACTTTTCCCTTAATGAATAATGAATTATTATACAGTAAAGGAAAATTGTCTCAGAAAAGCACTTATTTGCACTCAATGACAATGACTTTACTCTTGGATTTTTACCACCTCCAGCTTTCTTGAACTGTGTTATTTTATTTCCAGACATGCACAACATCTTACAAATTAAACTACAAGAAAGAAACAAAGGTTTGACACTTGAATACCGTTTGTTCATACATGCTTGCTTATACTTGAAGTGTAGAGACTATTTTAATCAGTTTGATACATCTTAATAATGATGCATTTGATAGAGAATATTATGTTCTGTAGCATTTCTGGGTCAATTCCCTATTGGCTCTTGTTCTGCGAGTCTGCTTGTAACATTCTGCAGACCCCTGGCACTATTTTCAAAACTGAGGTCCTGAGTGCATTTGGGGGATTGGCAAGCAAAGTTGGGTAGTAAACATGGTACGCCTTCCTGTAATGTGTTTCTTTATTTGATTGAAATGGACAAATATAGATATATTATGGAATAAATGCAAAATGTATATGCATTTCCAAGATCATATGAAATGGTGAAGAAATTCCACATCTAGAGCTGGTTGCTCTGAAGCACTTCCTGGACCTCTGTCCTCCTTACGTCCTCTCCTCCTTACCTCCTCTCCCTAGGTTTGCTTTCACTCTATTCTTGTTCTGGTGCTTTGGAGGAAGTTATTGAAGCATAACCTTGGAAAGATGCTGGACTGGAGTGAGGATAATCTTGTCTCTACTACTTAGTAACCACGTTATTGCAAGCAGAGACACTGGACGATCTGATCTGAGCCTTATTTCTCTATCTGAAGCATGGAGATGTTCTTACCTATCTCACACAGTCACAAAGATTGAAATGTAATTAGATTGCTAATATTAAACTTGACTTTGGTCTCCCATGCAGTAAAATGACTATACAAATTCAAATCTTTTTTTTTTTTTTTATTGCAAAAGCAGGATTCTTGAAGATGGGACCCCAATCTTTCTGTGTGCTATTCCATGTTTTTTTTTTTAAACCTTAATTTATCTACTAACAGCCTTAAATTCTTTTGACTCAAATGCTCGTTGCATATTAGATACATTGCAATTTTTTTTTTCTTCTACAAGGAAATAAACCCTGTCAGCACTCACCCATCTAGTCACTCAGGTTTCTGTTCAGACATCACTTGTCAGAAAGGCCTTCCCTGACCAATGACACATCTGCCCCTTTCACCCAATCCTAACTAATCCTCTTCTCTCACCCTACCCCTACCTTTTCCTCTCCTATTTCATACCACTGCCTGAGAATATGTCATGTATTTGTTTATCGTCTATCTCTCACAAATGAAAAATAGCTCCTCAAGTCGGGGGTAGAGGAGAGGATTGTCTTTTTTTTCTTCATTGCTATATCCCCAGTGTTTAAAACAGTACCTGACTCATAGTAGGCCCTCAATAAATATTTTAAAATGAAGGAAAGAATGATTTTTGCTTCTTGAAAGATATGCCATCCCTCAGGACTTTTATGTCCCCATATTTAATAGCAACATGGGAAAAGGATATTTCTTTACACTAAAATACCAACATTGTAATTTTCATGAGAAATGGCAACTGATGGTTGACTTCAGAGTAGGGCAGACCTATGGGAGTTGTGGGGACTGGGTGTGTGGGTGCATGGCCCATCTACCCGGGTGGGCGGGGTCAGTGGAAACTTCTGCTCTGGCCTCCTCTTACATTGCAGTAGTGTGGGCCCAGCGTTGCCATAGCTTCTGATCTCTATTAAACATGCTGGAAAACTGCGTTACAAAACGGAAATCTTTTGATTTTTAAATATTGGCTCAAAAATTTTTTTTCAACTAATTTGCATGCTGAACAAAATACTTCTTTGATGGCTTTGTAACCTCTTCAGTACACCAGTATCAGCCCCCAAGAAGCCTGAAGGATAGGGAGGGACACATCCACATGCTTAAAATGTCCTGCTAACCCTTATGCCCTACTTCTAGCCACTTGGGCTACAGAATGGGTGGGCTCTGAAGCCCCATGAATGGCCTGATTAGGTCCCGCAGAAATTTACAGGTTGTGGCAAGGGACATGGAGTGAAGAGCCCTAAACTCCAAATTCAAAGTTAGCCCAGTCCAGATCCCTCTCCCTGTGTGGGCCTCACTTTACCGTGCTCCCTTCTGCAACTCCTCCCAGCTTCTGCTGATTTGGTTTTGCTCTTTCATGTGTATTAGGCTCGGAGCACTTCCTACCCGTACACACCCTTCTTTGAGCCCTGACAGCGTCCTGTATAAGATCTTAAAACGGCATTGGTATCTCCCTCATAAGCTTGTAAGAAATCTGAGGATTTCTGATGGTTGTGCATTACTGATTTTTTTTACCCTACCCATGCCTAGTACAGAAATTTGCCTGTACATCCTGCACAAGAAACATTGGTTGAACTTGAGCTTCACAAGGGCAGGGATCTGGTCTGTCTAGTTCCTAGAATGATGACTAACACTAGAACAGGGTCAAACGGTGGTATACAGCTGGCACTCAATAAGTACTTGTTGAATGAACGAATGACTGCTTTCCTCACTTCACATTTTCTGTGTCTTCTATTCACTGAGCGGCCTGGACTGGGACTGAATTTCCACCATTCATTGCCTCTTCCACACAGTTCTGACCCCGCTATGGTGATGCGGAGGGAGTCATTACCATGAATAGATCAGAACCATGCCCTTGAAATCCTTCCACTAGCAGATGCTCAGCTTGAAGAATGATTTTCCTTTAGGATATGTTTTGTTTAATTGATATCTATTAGATAGAATATCATTATATGCAAGGCTCATGTGTCATGAAAAAAAGTTAAAAGAACGTCCTCAGAGCTGAAAACAGTTCCTGATTTACTAATATTCATTCTTATCACGGGAAAGCACAAGTGATGGTGACCAGCAGCTTCTAAACTCTGTTGATGCGGTGACTTGATCAAGATAGCCAAACACCTGAATTTCTGTCTGCTCCAGCAAGTCACATGCAGCATCTAAAGGAATTGCAGAACAGTTTCATCCCCGACATGGTTCACCCAACACTTTACTCTGCCTATGGACACTGTCCCCTGACCCCTACAAGATTTCCTCCTTCGCTGCCCATTCCCGATACATCCTCACACAAATCACTTTGCAGTGACTTTCAATATCAGTTGAACTGGGGGTGGAGAAAAAAGAAAAAAAGAAAAAAAAAAAACCTTAAAGAAAAAAATCTGCTTTGCACAGGTGCAATGACCTCCCTTGATGAAGAAAGGCTCCCTGGATGCCTACAACAGAACCCAGTTTTGCACAATAACCCCGGCTGCAATGTGAGGCTTTGGAGTAATGTGATCTGTTTTCACACAGCCTAGTGTTAGGGTGCTGCTGCCACTCACTCTAAAGGTTACTATCTCTCTTTTATTGTAATTACAAAAGCTAACTGCAAAACCCAAACCCTTGCTGGGAAATTGCCTGCCTACACAAAGAACACAGAGACCCTATCGTTTCAGAGTTTAGTTCTGTCCGAGCTTCTTTATAAAGGAGTTTTTGTCTCCCTCCGAGGCTCCAACCATGGAGGAGCTGCAGATCCAGGTTAGCTGATGGCTTGGAGTGTTTCAATGGAGAAGGCTGTCTTTGGAGGTTGGTATATAGGTGCTTTACAGTTTAGCTTGCAAAAGTTAAGTAAAACTGCAGCTGTGATACAGTGTAGATGGTGGGAAGAGGGAAGACAGAAAGAGAGAGAGATTCCTACTAAATGATGTCTTCTGTTATTTCAGATCCCATCAGCTTTCCTTGAAGGAGGTGTTACAGTGTGTTCATTCTCCCGCTGTTTGCTTTCATCACCCTCGTGCTCAAGGTTTGAGTACTATAATCACAATGCAGAGAGTGTTGGGAGGTATTTATTTTTATCCCAACTGCCAGCATCATCATAGTGTGTGTGATCCAAATTTACACTCTGCATATACACAGCATGTGGCCCTGCTGCCGAGCCAACTGCTTTCCCTAAGGCTGAGGCATGGTTAAATTTCAAGTTTTGCCTTATCAAAAATGTGATAGCAAAAATGTGCGAGTGAAACTCACACTCACGGCAGCTTACTTAGCAAATATTGAAACATGTGATTTATTGTTCATTGGGAGTCAAGAAAGATGACTCTGTGTGTGTGTGTGTGTGTGTGTGTGTGTGTGTGTGTGTGCGCGCGCGCGCGCGCACTACTTATTGCAGACTGGGCAAATTCTCTAAACCAAAACCCATTCTCCCCGCTCTCATTACTAACAGAAGCTTGATTTCTCTGGCCAGCAACGTGCTCAGTTCAAAGATCGCCTTTCCCTTGAGATAGGGTGTGACTGTGTGGCCAGGCTCTGGCTGACTAGATTTATTTTGTGGGACTTACAGGAAGGCTTCTTAAAAGGGAGGGAGGAGGCTTTTGCCCTGAATCCTTTCCTTTTCCTCCTGGCTGGAAAGCTGATAGGAAGCTAATGCCCTCTTCAGCCATCCTGGACTCTGAGGTGGATTCGAAGAAAGGCTGTGCATGTCAGTGGCTGGAGCAGGAAGACAGAAGGTCTCAGTCCTTGGAAACTCTGCTGCACCACTGCACAGCCCTGACTTGCCTACCTTAAAATGCATTTCTATGTGAGAGAAAATACCTTTGCGTGTTTGAGCCACTATTTTGGGGTCCTCTGTAGCCAAATGCAGTTTCTAACTGATAGATCAACTTGAGGTTTAACACTAACTGAGGCCAGATTCTGTGGGTTAATTTGCCCAGAGTGCAGAGAACAATGCTGGCACTGAGTGTCTAAAGGCTAACTGTTAATACCTGCTTGGGGAATTATTACATTTACTAATCATCTCTGAGTTTACACTTTAATGCAGAAATATCCATTTTAATTGGCTTTATGCTATGATTAAAAGGTCTCTATAAAAATGTAGACTGAACTTGGTTGTCCTATTCAACATTCGATCCACGAAATTTGAGGGTGTATTAGTTTGTTTCTTTAATTATTCACTCAGGAAATATTTATTTAGTGTTTGCTTTGTGTGAGGCAGAGCTTTAGATATTGGCGGGGCTTCTAAGGGGTAGTTACACAAAGAAAAACTAGAGGTAGACCCTGACTTCAAACTAACGGACTAGGAAAGGAGATAATTAAAAACAATAAGAACCATGTTTACTTAGCACTAACTATACCAGATGCAGTATTTTTATATATATTTTCTCACTGAATATTAATAACAATCCTTTGAAATACATGAGTTCTATTATTTTCTTCATCATACAGGTAAAGAGAGATGTACAAAGAGATTAAATAGTTTGTGCAAAGATAGAGTAAGCAGTGAAATGGGAATTTACTGAAGGCATTTGTGCACCCTTAATCTCTGCAATACCTATAACAATGCGACAATTTATTTGCAAGACCCTGTACTGTGTTGCAGGGGAGCAATTCTCAAAGTGTGGTCCTAGGACCTACAGCATTGCCTGGAAAATGCCAGAAATGCATATCATTGGCCTCTCCAAGTCCTACTGAATCAGAAACTCTGGGGTGGACTCAACCATCTGGTTGTTTTGTTTTGGTTTTGTTTTTTCGAGATGGAGTCTTGCTCTATCGCCCAGACTGGAGTGCAGTGGCGTGATCTCCACTCACTGCAACCTCTACCTCCCGAATTCAAGCAGTTCTCCTCCCTCAGCCTTCTGAGTAGCTGGGACTACAGGCACTTGCCACTATGCCCAGCTAATATTTGTGTGTGTGTGTGTATTTTAAGTAGAGATGAGGTTTCACCATGTTGGTTAGGCTGGTCTCGAACTCCTGAACTCAGGTGATCTGCCTGCCTTGGCCTCCCAAAGTGCTGGGATTACAAGCATGAGCCACCACACCTGGCCCCATCTGGGTTTTAACAAGTCCTTCAGGTGATTCCGATGCCCCTGGAAGTTTGAGAACTACTGTAGTAGGGAATAAGTAGATAAGTGAAACTTATTTAAGTTAGTAAGAGGGAAAAGCAAGTATAAAAATAACTGTAACTCAAGGCAGATGAGGTCATGTGCACAAAGGAGGCCTGGAATCCTGCCAAGTTTGAGTTTGCTGCCAGATTTTCTGACTTTTCAAGAGAAACTGGGAGTCCAGATTTTAAGAGGGAATTTCCCAACTTTAAATGTGAAGATGAAATCAAGTTTTCTAAAAATAAAAAAAACAGCCAAATAAAACCTGTCTTCAAGGTCAGTGCCAGCCTGAGAGCCCCTGCTGAGGACAGTGGAGAGGCAGTCAAGGTAAATTTAGGCACACACAAGCAGGAAAGAGTCTACTTCTCTGTGTAATTTGTATCAAAAACTAATAGGAAAATCAGACAGAAGGGTCAAAAGATAGGTTAGTATGTTCTGAGACAGTTCCTATTCATTCCTCAAGAGCTAGAAAATTTTAATTTGACCTCCCTTTTAAAACATAATCTTCAATCGTTTATATCTAGATTTTCCCATGTTTTTTCTCATCTTTTTTCTTTTTATGTTTTGTATAATTGAATCCAAAGTCGACCAGCTTAATCTGATGTCTGAATTGGGATTAAGGGCTCATTGCTTATGCTTTTCTGAGGAGTCCCATTTTTCTTTTAATTGTATTAAATCTAGCAACCTGTACTTTTTTTTTCTTTTTTCTTTTTTAAATTATACTTTAAGTTCTAGGGCACATGTGCACAACGTGCAGATTTGTTACATATGCATGCATGTGCCATGTTGGTGTGCTGCACCCATTAACTCCTCATTTACATTAAGTATATCTCCTAATTCTATCCCTCCCCTCTACCCCCTCCCCACAATAGGACCCAGTGTGTGATGTTCCCTTTCCTGTGTCCAGGTGATCTCATTGTTCAATTCCCACCTATGAGTGAGAACATGCGGTATTTGATTTTCTGTTCTTGCGATAGTTTGCTGAGAATGATGGTTTCCAGCTGTATCCATGTCCCTACAAAGGACACAAACTCATCCTTTTTTATGGCTGCATAGTATTCCATGGGGTATATGTGCCACATTTTCTTAATCCAGTCT
>NW_012106531.1:763285-763762 GCF_000951045.1 Mandrillus leucophaeus
CTGGTTTAGTCTTGGAAGAGTGTAAGTGTCCAGGAAATTATCCATTTCTTCTAGATTTTCTAGTTTATTTGCATAGAGGTGTTTATAGTATTATCCGATGGTAGTTTGTATTTCTGGGGGGCCAGTGGTGATATCCCCTTTATCATTTTTTAATGAGTCTATTTGATTCTTCTCTCTTTTCTTCTTTATTAGTCTTGCTAGCGTTCCATCAATTTTGTTGATCTTATCAAAAAACCGGCTCCTGGATTCATTGATTTTTTTGGAGGGTTTTTTGTGTCTCTGTCTCCTTCAGTTCTGCTCTGATCTTAGTTTTTTCTTGCCTTCTGCTAACTTTTGAATGTGTTTGCTCTTGCTTCTCTAGTTCTTTTAATTGTGATGTTAGGGTGTCAATTTTTTATCTTTCTTGCTCTCTCTTGTGTGTATTTAGTGCTATAAATTTCCCTCTACACACTGCTTTAAATGTGTCCCAGAGATTCT
>NW_012106531.1:768324-820270 GCF_000951045.1 Mandrillus leucophaeus
TGTTGGCCTGCCTTACTAGGTTGGGGAAGTTCTCCTGGATGATATCCTGCAGAGTGTTTTCCAACTTGGTTCCATTTTCCCCCTCACTTTCAGGCACACCAATCAGATGTAGATTTGGTCTTTTCACATAATCCCATATTTCTTGGAGGCTTTGTTCATTTCTTTTTACTCTTTCTTCTCTACACTTCTCTTCTCACTTCATTTCATTCATTTGATCTTCAATCGCTGATACTCTTTCTTCCAATTGATCGAGTCGGTTACTGAAGCTTGTACATTTGTCATGTAGTTTTCGTGTTATGGTCTTCATCTCTATCAGTTCTTTCAAGGACTTCTCTACATTGGTTATTCTAGTTAGCCATTCGTCGAATCTTTTTTCAAGGTTTTTAGTTTTTTTGCGCTGGTTACATAGTTCCTCCTTTGGCTCTGAGAAGTTTGATCAACTGAAGGCTTCTTCTCTCAATTTATCAAAGTCTTTCTCCATCCAGCTTTGTTCCGTTGCTGGTGATGAGCTGCGTTCCTTTGGAGGGGGAGATGCGCTCTGATTTTTTTAATTTCCAGCTTTTCTGCACTGCTTTTTCCCCATCTTTGTGGTTTTATCTGCCTTTGGTCTTTGATGATGGTGGCGTACTGATGGGCTTTTGTTGTGGGTGTCCTTTCTGTTTGTTAGTTTTCCAACAGTCAGGACCCTCAGCTGCAGGTCTGTTGGAGTTTGCTTGAGGTCCACACCAGACCCTGTTTGCCTGGGTATCAGCAGTGGAGGCTGCAGAAGATAGAATATTGCTGAACAGTGAGTGTTGTCTAATTCTTGCTCTGGAAGCTTCATCTCAGGGGTATACCCAGCCATTTGAGGTGTGAGGTGTCAGTCTGTACCTAGTGGGGGATGTCTCCCAGTTAGGCTACTCAGGGGTCAGGGACCCACTTGAGCAGGCAGTCTGTCCATTCTCAGTTCTCAACCTCCATGCTGGGAGATCCACTGCTCTCTTCAAAGCTGTCAGACAGGGCCGTTTACCTCTGCTGAGGTTTCTGCTGCTTTTTGTGTAGCTATGCCCTGTCCCCAGAGGAGGAGACTACAGAGGCAGGCAGGCCTCCTTGAGCTGTGGTGGGCTCCACCCAATTCGAGCTTCCCAGCAGCATTATTTACCTACTTAAGCCTCAGCAATGGTGGGCGCCCCTCCCCCAGCCTCACTGCCTCCTTGCAGTTAGATCTCAGACTACTGTGCTAGCAATAAAGGAGGCTCCGTGGGCGTGGGACCCTCCAGGCTAGATGTGGGATATAATCTCCTGGTGTGCCGTTTGCTAAGACCCTTGGTAAAGCGCAGTATTAGAGTGGGAGTTATCTGATTTTCCAGGTGTTGTATATCTCACTTTCCTTTGGCTAGGAAAAGGAATTCCCTTCCCCCTTGTGCTTCCCAGGTGAGGTGATGCCTTGCCCTGCTTCAGCTCTTGCTGGTCGGGCTGCACCTGCAGACCAGCACCAACTGTCCGACACACCCCATTGAGATGAACCCGGTACCTCAGTTGAAAATGTAAAAATCACCCATGTTCTGTGTCACTCACACTGGGAGCTAGAGGCTGGAACTGTTCCTACTCGGCCATCTTGGACGCGGCCCAACCTGTACTTTTTAACACTATCCACAGTTTTCATTTATTTATTTTCTCATGTTTTCATTTAAAATAGCATAGGCAAATGCAATAAGAAAGTTTCAATTTTTTTGCAAAAGAATTGTTTTTTTTTTTTTAAGGAAATCCCAATATATAAACATAGATGTCAGAGGAGTTTCTCTGACTCAACCAGGAAGAAGTGAAGCAATACCTACTGGGGGCTCCACTTGGGACCTGTTGGAGCTATGTTTGAAAATCACTGTAACAAACTATCCAAATATTAGGTTGGTGCAAAAGTAATTGTGTTTTTTACCGTTACATTTATGGCAAAAATCACAATTACTTTTGCACCAACTTACAATTGCAGAAAGAAAAGCTGGAATCCTAATAAAATGGTTATGCTGCCAACTTTTTACTGGAAGATAGTAGGCTGGCACAATAGTTTGAAATATTCATTCTTCAACTTCTTTATTTGATAAATATTTATCAAGTGCCCTTGGCACTGTAGCTATGTTAAAGTTCCATAAAGGTATATGAAATAAAAGTTAGAGGGTTGATGTCTGGCAGATGTTGCCAGTTGCCTTCTGTGGTATCTGGACTCCAAGACAGCTCCAGAGATGCCCAGCTCTTGGTATTCACACCCTTATGTAACGGGGTCCAGGTGCCCAACAGAATACAGCAGAAGTGATGGAGTGTCACATCAGAGATTAGGTTATAAAGGCTGTGACTTCCATCCAAAAGTCTTTTCTTCCCTTCATCCTTGCTAATAAGTCTCCAATTTCTTTAAAAGCAACAATGTGTGCAAAAACAAAAACCAGAAGACAACTGCAACAAAATCACATCTCCTCTCCTTTTTTGAGGCCCAGGGAATGTGTGTAACACAGTTTCTGGCCAGTGTTGTACTTGGAAGGTTTCTAGGAAAGCTTTGGTTTCCCTGCTACAGGCACCACCCCTTTCCTGTGTGTCTTGTTTCCTGTCATATAAATGTGATGGTGGTGGTGGAGCAGCCATCTTGTGACCATGAAGCAACTATGAGAATGAAAGCCACATAGTTAGGAGAATGCAGCAAGAAGCCAGAAGAAATCTCCATCCCTAATGACTTTGTGAATCTGTTATACCTTCTCTCCACTATCTACCTCTAGAGCAGAGCTGCTTTGTATGTATATTGTCGCATGAATGGTGTCTCCTGGCGTTGTGAGTGCCAAACTTTGCCTGAGGCAAAGCTGGATGATGTCTCCCTACAAGGAACGAACTTCTCAGTTTGATTGTTGATACTTCTCACTTTTGGGAATGTGCTCACATGCTAAGAACTACAGAAAATTGTGTTCTGATGGATGGTAGATGGGAGAGTAGGGTGAGAGACAGCATGAGAAAATAAATAAGCACTTCACTCAAAGTGTCATGTTTTCATGGCAGTGTGCCATTTTATAAGGTCGTGTCCTCTCCGTAAACATCTCTGATATCTTCCCAGGTTGGTTTTTGTGTCTGCCTCTGTGCTATACTTTATTCCTGTCCTACCCACCATGAAACTGTTCTTTGAGGGCAGGGATCATATACTGTTTTATTTCATATTTTTTTATAAATTTTTTCCAGCTTGGTGTTTCACAAACAAATATGTAAAATATTTTTTAATGGTTATGTGTTTGCTTTATTTAATCTAATTAGGGAGAGTAATGTAAGTTTCTGTCCATAGTAGGGATAAGCTTTCTTTTAAAAATACGTTTCTTTACTTTTTAAGAAATGAATTGATTTAAATACAAATAGTGACAGCCCAGGTCATGTGTAGAAAAGGTACAATGTAAAAATTGTGAAGGTGGCACTAGAGATTGCCAAGCACTGACACAGATGCTCAGTTAATGTCGTTGGAACTGAACTGTGAGGAGAAAGCAGATGTGCTTGGGTCTGTTTTGGTGGGGTGAGGGAGGAGAAGGATGAGGATCAGCACAGTAAGGTAAGGGAGATAAAGAGAGGGGGAGACAAGAAGGTGAAAGGGTCAGGAGAGAAGCTTTAGAGCTGGAAGTAGGGTGCATCAGAGCCACTACTTGAAAAGGGAAGGGAACAAACAGTTTTATCGTGAGTCCACAGAATATCAAGCCCTGCACTGGGTGTTTTATACACATTATTTAATTTTGACACACATTATTTAATTTTACACATTATTTAATTTTTCCCAATTTGATATAGGGTAAAAGGATTGGGGACCATGCGGGGAGTATAAAAGATAATGAGCCCTAAAACTGGAGACAGGAGATGAAAAATGTAGGCGATGCCTTACATTTATCTAGAGGGAATCTTATTTAGGGTACGGGTGGATGGGTGGTGTGTATGGAAGTGTTTTGTTGTACAGCTGCAGGACAGGCACTTTGCCCTGAGATTTATGAAGAACATTCCCCTTGTTTTCCCACAATGCACTCCTCATAAAGGGGCTTCCTTCCCAGAGGATGTGTAAACTGAGGTCAGAGTGTTGATTAACGATCGAGGTGTCCACTGTCAATCCTGTGTTGTATGTGGCAGCGCAGGGGACAAAAGGAAAGATTGCTCATTTATTTATTTGTTTATTTTATTCATTTATTTTTTTGAGACAAGATCTTGCTCTGTTACCCAGGCTGAAGTGCAGTGGCATGATCATGGCTTACTGCAACCTCAACATCCTGGGCTCAAGTGATCTTGCTGCCTCAGCTTCCTGAGTGGCTGGGACCACAGGCATGTACTACCATGCCTGGCTAATTTTTTTTTAAGTGTTTTGTAGAGATGGGGTCTCACTATATTGACCAAGCTGGTCTCAAACTCCTGGGCTCCACCTCCCAAAGTGTTGGGATTACAGTCAGGAGCCACTGTCCCCAGCCTAGCTTTTTCTTTATAGTTTAGATTTTCCCTCTGATAATTCTTCACTTGCTGTTTTTCAAATGTAATGGCAGCCTGGGGACTGGTGGGCGAGCAGTGGGGGTGCAGGATGACTCATCCAGGAGTCAAACCGAAGATCTCAGAATGTCTTTCTTATTTGTACTCTCATAAAGGCAAGTTCAGTTCATATTTATGAGAGAGTACCATAATAAAAGCAAAAACAAAACAAAACAAAACCCCCAAAGCCAAAAAAACATTAAATGAACCTTTAAGTTCCTGCGTGGTGCAGCAGTCCTAATTTGCCCTTTGTGATTTGTTTTATGTCTTGCTTCCAAATGGCAATGAACATGTCTCTCCACCACTATGGGGAGGACACTTGACTTCAATAAGTCACTCCCAAAGAAAGGTGGGGCTCAATCTGTAGAGCCAGGACACCTTGGACCTTGGCTGTTAAAATACAAAATACCTTTTTAGTTGTGTTTTAGATCTATGCTTGTTTAAAAGTTGTTTTTAACTCATTCTCTGGGGAGCTTGGGTGATGGGGAAATCACTATTTCAACAGTTTGACCCTCTCCCATGCCCATCTTGGGAACCAGACTGCTGGGCTTGGCCAAGAATAAATGGAACTTGAGTTTCAAAACCTTCCTACCCAGTAAAGTTTCAAATTTGTAGCTTTTGAAGACAGAGAAGATGTGAAATGTAGCAAACTGCATTGGACATTAACCAACAATTGTTTGGAGAATTCTCTTGCTTTTTTGGGCAAGAAACTCTTCACAGCCATGATTTTAAAAACCCTTCTTTATAATCTTCTCGGTAACTGGGACTGTACAACCTCTGAAGCCCTCTTATCTGCCTAAACATTCTTTGATCCACCCACCTTAAGCAGAACAGGAAAAGGTTTTGTTTGGTTTTGTTTTTAGGCATTGTCACACCCTAATGGAAACTTTTTAGGTTGTATATTAGACCGGCCAAATTAAAAACATCTAAATATAACACCTCAAAACGTATTGTTTATAATTTAATGTGGAAATGAATAAAAAGTAAATTCAGCTTTGGGTTAAAAAAAAAGTTTTAACAAAAGTTATCTTGGGTGAGGAAACTCCTTTCTGGTAATTTGATGTTCTTGTCCTTTCCAATCTCCTCACTCCCTTTTTGCTGTCATTTGAAATCATAATCCATTGAAATCAACTAAATCTATTAAAATCTATCAAATCAACTTCTGGTAACTGTTAAAATTCTTTTGTCATGTTAGGACTTCAAAAATGGCATCAGTTCAGTTACTTTGCTATTATAACCCCTTTGCAGGTAGGGAGATTAAGAAGTAATGTGTAGAACAAAAGAAAAAACTACACAAGAGATTATGAAACTTAATTTCCAGCTGTGTTGCAATCTTAAGAGAAAGCAAAATATACCTCCTAAATGAGTATCTATCTATGTATTCTGTATATAGATACACACACACACACACACACACACACACACACTCAATTTCCTTGGAATAGAAAATTATCAAGGGAATCTGAACTTTTAGTCAATTTATTATCATTTCCCCAACATATGGACATCTTGTGATATATTCTTAAATAGAGGTGCTATTAGAATTTTTGGAGCTAAATTATACTGAAAATATGACCAAACTTAAAAAAATACATAAGAATGAAGGAATTGAAACTGAATACTTACTAGGACTTCTGAAGCCTATTCTGAATTGAAATGAGGTGGAAAAAATAAACTCTACTTGCCAGGTGAGGACTCACATTGTCTCACTTGGAAATGTGGACATGAGCCCTTGGTACAATCATCTTTTTATCACTGGAAGAAGTAAAGGACTTCCCACATCAGTTACTCTTTGATTGTTCCAAAACCCAATTCCAAGTTCCTGTAATGCCTGGCAGTAACTTCTTCTTACCCAAAGTAAAAGTTAGTAGAACATAGCATTTCCAGGCTGTGATGTTAGAGGCACAAATATGACATGCTAATGTTACTTTTTTAATGTTGCTCAAAGAAAAGATTTAATCTCTGCACTATTACTTGTGTTACGATTTACTGATGTAAAGAAAGCCATGACTTCTAGATAGGTGGATGGATTTTGGTGTCAATCTTGAATTAGAATCTTGGCTTTACTACATTTTCATTTTGTGACCATAGGCGAGTTAACTTCTCCAAGACATAGTTTCTTGTCTGTAAAATAGGTATAATAATAACCTCTAGTGGGGTTTTGTGAGGATTGAGTGAGAAAATAGGTAAATCACCTGCTTAGTAGAGGTCATTCCCCCATTGTCCTTTTCTGTGACTCACAGGTTTTTAAATCGCTAACATTAAAGATTCTCACGCTTTACCACTGAAAGTACTTTTTAGGTTTCTTGGAAGTGTTTTTGTCTCTCCTGATCTTTAATATCCTTCCTCTGTGTTTCCTTTTTCATCCCTATGTTTCCCTCCTCGATCTGATATTCACCCCAGTACTTATTTAAACCTCCCATCTTGATTTTCTCTATCCAACTTTACTTTCTTTCTTTTCTCTTCCCTGCAACCAAATAACTTCTTTGATCCTTAGTACTTTATCACTCTCCAAGAACAATTCAGCTATGCATATTGCCTGTAAAAACATTATGGCATTACAAATAAGTTTCCAGGAAAAATTTCTACCAATATATCCTCTTTCTGTCTCTGATCATATGCTTATATTTTAAAAATGTGTTTTGTAAATAGTATTGGTAAATAGTGTGGTGCAATGAAAAAAGTACAGAAAGAGGGAGGTCAGTTCCTGTCCAGCTCTTGTGATCCTTGGTGGTTCCATTTATTTCTTAAAACCTCAGTTTCTTCATCTGCTTTAAAAAAAAAAAAAAAAAAAAAAAAAAAAAAAAAAAGCAGTTGGAGAGATTATCCCTGGGTTCCCTTTCAGCTTTAAAAATGGTCTATGAATTGGTATCTCTATACAAAGGCAATGTTCTTTCTATACTGGCTAACCCAGTAATGCAACTGATTACGTATCATTATTTGTTTTTTTCACTCGGTTCCTTTGTGTGAGTGCAGAGAATAAGCAGAAGACAACATTCTGTAGCACAGGTAGTAGGTAGGACATGCTGCCTGATGAGTCAGTACCCTCTTGGCCACCTTCTACCACTTGGGCCTGTTGATCTTTAGCCACACCGATGCTCTCGAATGGTTCTCTTGCTTGGTCCCCTGTAGGACAGGTCTATAACCAAGTTTGTGAAATGGCTGGACGAAATTGGAAGTTCAAGCTTTGGCCATGGGAAACAACAGATCTGTTGGTCTGTGCCAGAAACAGATCACAAATATCTCTGCTCTCATGAGCAGCAGCAGCAGCAACATTTCACCAAGAGTGCAGGTCCAATCCGACGGGGGTGTCAGCTTCATGGGAGGCTGGGGGAGGACAGCAAGGAAGATCAGAAACAAACATGTTTAGAAAAATGTCCCCATTTTTCCACCTCAGGAATTGGTTCTCAGAGTATGGTAAAATGCTTCCCTCCCCCTGAATGATAGTGAACTGAAAAGCCAGGACAGAGGTTTCTGTGTTAAAATGTTAATGTGAAGTCTTACTGTATTTTCAGTGCTTAAGGGAAAGCTAATGGGAACTTTCCAGGGAAGATGGTGGGTGTTGCTAACATGAAAATATGTATGAGAATTCCTAAATGGAGGCTTTATATGGTTCAGTTGGAGGATAATGAGATCCTAGCTTGTCAGGGATGGGTGGGTAGGGCAGAGGATGGGTCTGGGTGAGAGTGGGGAGAAAGGGTAGAGAAGAAAGCCTGCTTTTGGACTCTGTGGGCTGGGGAGCTGCCTGTGTGAAGGGTCTAGAATGAAGGCTGATGGGAAACAGAGCAAAACAGGGGCAGTGCCAGATGGAGAAATTCAAATGGCTGGAAAGCTAGACAGAAGGGAGACCTCTGCCCAGAACATGGACATGGAAAATACTAGGGGTTAGTTGAAAAAAGAAAAAAAGAAATAATTCTTGAAGGACCACACTGGGAAGGATCTGTGGATTGAAAGGCAAGTGACCTTTCAAAATCCCAGGGACTGATCACCAGCTTTGAACCTGTGCCAAGACAGTCAGGGTAATGGTTGCTTGGCTCTTTCTAACCTTTGTAGCTAAGGCCACGGCTGCCCAATTTGTCCAGGACTTGGGGGACAATCTTGTTTTTGCAAAGAAACTGGAACCCAAAGTTCTAGTCCACAGTCATCATGGTGACCTGGGTTTTCAACTCCACTGCAGGGCCTGCTCCATCTTGTAACTGGCGTTTTGCCTTATTTCCTTTTGACTAAAACTCCATCTTGGGCCTTAGGAACTGTCCCTCTGTTTTACAGTTATATTTGATTGAGTACCAGCTACTGTGCTGGCACTCAACCTTTACTATCTCATCTATTCCTCATAATAACCCTATGAGTAAAGCAATTATTCCCACTTGATAGATAAGAAAACTGAGGCTTACAGAGTTTTTGTTTTTTTGCTTGCCACAAATTATGGGTCAGAGTCAGGGTTCAATCCAGGCATTTTACCACCAGAGCCCAGTGCTCTGGTCAGTGTCTCTCCAGCCCGTGCCCGCTTCAATATTCAATCTCCGCCCTAGTTCTTTGCAGCCCTGATTACACTGGGATGATCCTCTTGTATGTTCTGCTTTCAGTCCAGCCATTTAATGTTTTCTACATTGTCTGCCTCCCTCATCTTTTGCTGATGATACTCAGGGGTCTACCTGCTCCCTGGTTCATGGTCATCTCACATGGACTGGTCCTGCTGCTTAGAGAGAACTGTGCTGGTGGTCCCTGAGCTCTCCTGTGGAGCTCCAGCCGTAGTAAGGTTCTCTCTGACTTACTCTGCAGTGAAGTGGAGTTACGTGGGCTTAGTCATGAGGACAGGCTGGAAGCAGTGTTCAGCCAGATAAGATGTGCACTCAGGGTGTGACGTTGGCTGGAGTGTAAGACCAGGCCTTCAGTGACCCCAGGTAGAAATGAGTCCTGTACGTTTTATTTCTAGATGAGCTGAGGAAGGACATTTTCCCCTTTAATGGTGAATTGGGGTCAGTTTTTATGGGAATTTTGGTATGCCTTGAAGGATTCTGCAGCAATTCATCTTGTACATGGCCTGCCCTTGGAGTGCGGGGCCTGGGGCTGTACACTGACATCCTGTTTTGGTGGGACAGAGGTTCTCAGCCCTCGCCATTCATCACAGTCACCTGGGGAGTTCCTAGGAACAGCTGAGCCCTACATGGCATCCTTAGAGGTGGAGCTTCAGATGGCCTGGAGTGATGTCTAGACATCCATAGTTTTATAGAGAAGTGCTCCAGGTGATTTTAATGCCCAGCCTGCGTTGCTAACCCCTCATGTGCTGGGTGGTTCTTGGGCAGGAACAGGAGCAAGGCAGGGTGACCTGATATTTTGCACTGTTTTATGAGATGCTTCGTTAGCTGTGGCCACGAAAGGAGACAGAGGAGAAGCTCAGGAAAACCAAGTTTATGCTCGCAGGTCCTAGCGACAGGAGGCATGGTCATGCCATGCAGGGCACATGGAAAAACAACAGAGTGTTAGGAAGCAGAAGATAGGAACTAGGGGAAAGTTTGACCGGAGCCCCCAATAAATGGGTTTTCATGAGAAAGGCAGGGCAGGGTAGACAGTTTAGGATTGGCTAGTTTGAATTATTTGGGTCAGGCTCTAAGATATAGGGGTGGCCCTTAGTTGCCTGATACCTGGCCCTGGGTTAATTAATGCAGAGGAATATTGCCTCTTTGGGTGCACAGGCAAAATTGGGTAGTTTTCATATGAAAGGCTGGATTGGGTAGTTTTCATGTGAAAGGCTGAGCCGTTCACTATCTCTAAGAACTGACTAGGCCCAAGAGAAACAGCCTCTTTCCAGCTAGAAAATAAAATAAAATTATACACACATGCGCGTGCACACACACACACACGCACAATATCTGTTCTGAAATTTCTTCTGAAAATAAATCGTTAATGTTGCTTTGCATTGTGAACCTTGAATATTGAGGAATGTAAATCTGATCAAAAAAAGAAGGCTAGGCTCAGCGACTCATGCCTATAATCCCAATACTTTGGGAGGCTAAGGCAGGAGGATTGCTTGAACCCAGAAGTTTGAGGCTGCAATGAGCTGTGATCCTGCCACTGCACCCCAGCCTGGATGACACAGTGAGACCCTGGCTTAAAAAGTAACAATAATAATAAATAATAATTTTTTTTAAATTTAAAAATGAAAAAGAAGAGCCAGGTAGATTCCTTAAATTGTCCCAGAATGCTAGAGGAAGCTCACCATGTACTTGAAAGGTTCTATGAGCCAGAGATTTAGAGAGGACTCTGGAGCTGGGAGGCTATTTTATGGGACTGGGAGTTGCTCAGCAGCGGTGTGCATGAGGGAGCATGCTTGGCTGGAAGGCTGCAAACTCTGAATTCTATGGGAATGTGGCCCCCAAGTTGCCCTGAAGGTTTGGACTGTTGTCTAATGAATTGCCCAAATGTGTTCAACTCTAGTAAATCAGAGCTGCAAAGGCAGAAATGTGCAGGGGGTAGGGGGGCAGCGGGGAGAGAAATTTGATCATTTGGTCCTGCCTGTGGAAAGGCCAAGTAAAAGCATGGATCATTATTTAAAGTGCACTGGTCTTTGGATGATGGTTATGATGGTCCACATTTGATGCAAAAGAAAGCCAAATGTGTTTTAAACAGGATTTAAGAAATACAAAGTTAAGGATTTTCTTAGCAGAAAAGTAAAAAAGTGTGCATGCTGTTTACTTACTTTTGCTCACATTTTTTTTTTTTTTTTAACTTTTTCAGTTCCTGTTTTTTAGCTTTTGTTTTTAAACCCGTGGGCTCTCAGGGTCAAACTTAGGTTAATCGATGTGTTTTTTAAATCAAAGTTTTGAGATAAACCAAACTTTCATAGCTAAATAGTAAAGGGTTTTAAAATCAAACAGGGGGTCTTTGCACACGTGGAGCTCTGTGGCTTTGTGTCTGCATATGCATATGGCTATGTGTGAAGGCAGGAGTAAATGTTCCTTCAACTTGCTGAGCCTCATCTGTAAATTGAGGGATCTGGAATGGTGACCTGTAACTACAGAATACAGGCTAACAGTTGCTGGGTGCTTACTGTATACCAGACAATAAATTCTTAACATGGATTATTTTATTTACTCCTCACCATGTTCCTAAATGTCCATACTATTACGATCACTGCCTCTGTTTAGAGATTAGGAACTGAGGTTTAGGGAGGTCAAGTAACTTTCTCAAGGTCACACAGCTGGTGAGTGCTGGAGCTGGGATTTTGATCCCAGACCTCACAATGATAATCACTCTGCTTACATGACCTTGCAAAAAACTTTGTTTCCACTTTGTTAAGATGAGTTCTCCAAGATCAGCCCTCCACTGAGCCTATTTCCTCCTAGGTAAATTGCCTTTTTTCATCTGTGCTGAGACATGAGTGGCTACACTGGGTCATGACTGTTAGGCCAACAGGTTAAGCTAATTCTAAATGTAGATAACTGAGTAAGAAGGACTTTAAGTTAGCTTTTCTTGATAACAGGAATGTAAGACTGTGAGCTGGAAGGAACACTACAGAATGTAATCATTTTCATTAAAAGCAACTTGCTGGTGCACCCATGTTCATAGCAGCGCTATTCACAGTAGTCAAGTAGTAGAAGTCACACAAACTGTATATGGATGGATGACTGAATAAACAAAATGTGGTAGTTGCATGGAGTGGAATATTATTCAGCCTTAAAAAGGAAGTTACTACATGGATGAACTTCAAGGACATTATGCTAAGTGAAACAAGCCAGTCACAGAAGGACAAATACTGTATGACTTCACTTCTGTGAGGTATCTAGAGTATTTAAAGTCACAAAAATAGAAGGTAGAAGGTAGTTGCCAAAGGCTGGGGAGGGGAGAAACAGGGAGTTGTTTAATGGATAGAGAATTTTAGTTTTGCAAGATGAAAATGTTCTGGGGACTCATTGTAAAACAATGCAAATATACTTAACACTATTGAACTGTGCAGTAAAAATGGCTAACATGATTAACGTTGTGTATATTTCACCACAATTAAAACACAAACAAACAAAAGAATAAGTAACATTCTTGATCTGTGCACTGAAAATTGGTCTTAAGCCAAAATAGCATTACTTCACATAACTTTAAGGAGATGCTTACAGTCTTTCTTTATGGGGGAAACTGTGAACATGAATTTTATTATTTGTCTTGAATGTTAATTTATTACTCTGAGTTTATTGTGCATCTATAGTGGTTAAAGGGCATGATAATTGAGCCTACAGTATAGGGAATGTACAATGCATTTGGATCATTTAGCATAGTGAAAAATAAAATATTTGGAGGAATGAAAAATTTTAAAAAGCAATTTTCCAGTTTTAAAATAGAAATACATAGTTTCTCCAAATTAATGCACTGGCAGATTGCTTTTTCACCTTACAGAATCTCTAAACACATCCGCATGATTATATGAGGACCAGAACTGTCTTTCTGGATAACTGAGTACAGAACTATGTCAAGCCTTCTGTATAGACTAGTGAGCAGAACAAGTCTTCCTGGATGAACAGCCACTTCTCTGCAAACTAGGTGGAAATGCAGATTCAGCAACTCACAGCCCGGAACCTTTAGGTAAATTTTAACACATGAGAATTGTCTCATGTACTGACAGTAGCTCCCTGATAGACTTCATTCAGCGCTAACTAACGGCAGGCAGGTTGCTGAAAATTTGTGTAGGATGTGAAAGTCTGAATAACAGATTAGGAAGCAGCTGCAAGAAACTGAGTGGTTCATCAAGCTGCAAATGCAGGATGTCTAAGTTTGGTTCCCCAAAACCAAGCCCGAGAGTAGATTTCAGGTGCAGGTAGTTTATTTAGGAGTTGAACCCAAGAAGCAGGAATGAGGGGATGGAGAGAATGTGGCAGAAAGGAAAATATTAGGGTATGTTGTCAAGGCTGATGCTGTGGACAATGGGAGCCTGGTTACACTGGCATTCTGAGAAGTGCATGGAAGGTCTCCAGATTGTCCTTTGTTATGCTGGAGCCTGGGGCACTTCTCCACAGTTCTCATGCCTCATTGCTTGAGGATTTCCAAGCTGACTTGCATGTGGCCTGCCTGGGCTCCCGCACCTTCACAGGAGGTCCTGAGGGAGAAAGCAAGAAATCAACCTAGAACTCAATGCCAAAACTGGGGCTGAAATCAGAAGTGGGTTGAGGAGATGTGATGTGAGCACAAAAAGGTGGGCTGAGGGGATGTGATGTGAACACAAAGAGTTGACTGGGAAGTCACTTAATATGAGTCCTTGTAAGCCACTCATATTAAGTCCTTGTGGCATACATGGAGAAAGGCAGTGTGGTGTAGTGCTTAAGCCTGTGGGCCTATATCAGACAGCCTAGGTTTGAATCCTGATTTCATCAACTTTATCAGGCACATGTTCTTGAGTAAGCCACTTTCTTAGTCCATTTGAGCTGCTGTAACAAAATACCTTAGACTCAGTAATTTGTAAACAGAAATTTATTGCTTATAGTTCTGGAGGCTGCAAAGTCCAAGATCAAGGAACTAGCTGATTCAGTGTCTGGTGAGGGCTGCTCTCTCTGCTTCAAAATGGTGCCTTCCTGCTGTGTCTTCCCATGGCAGAAGGAGCAAGGGAGCTTCCTTTAGTCTCTTTTGTAGGGGCACGAATCTCATTCATAGGGCAGAACCTCATAACTTAGCACTTTCCAAAATGCTCCACCTCTTAATACCATCACACTGGATATTAGATTCCAGTATAAGAATTTTAGGGGTACACAAACATTCAGATCATAGCAATACTTAACCTCCCTATGCCTAGTTCTCTCATCTGTGAGATGGTGCTATAAAAGTTTCCTGGAAATGTCACATAGATGGTCTAGATCATCCAGGTGGCACACTTAGCATTGTGGGAATTATAATGATACAGCAGGTTGACTTTCCCAGGGCCTCAGAATTACTTAGAATGACTCAATCAGAAAACCTGCTGTGTAAGCTTTTTAGTCAAAATCCTGAATAAGCCCAGACCGATATGTCAGTGCTGGAAAGGATTAATAGCCTTAATTGATGACATGGAAATAAGACTTTTCATCCACTCATCCAGGATGGATCTGGCAAATTCTGTAGAAGACGAATGAGATGCCTTGTTTTTTAAACTAGATTTCCACTCTCACCTTTTTAAGGGGCCTGCTAGTTTTCCCTCTTGACAATATTCCTTTAAAACACCAAATCCCCATGATCCATGTGACATGAAGAATTGTCCTGAAGGTACAGTCACAGGCACCTTCGGCCTTACCCCTAGAATCATTCTTTCTCTGGAGGGTGCCTATACCTTAAGGAGACGCCTCTGGTCCTTTCTACTAGGTTTTATGATTTTAAAAAATTGTACAATGAACATTTTCCTGCATCTTCGAGGGAAGCAATCTGGAGAGGCTGCTCAGGAATGGGCAAGACTAATCTCTCTATGGCCATAGACTCCTGACGGAAACATCGCTGATGTGGCCCCAGGAAGTCAGTGACTGTTACAAAAATCCCAAATTGAATTTTAAGCCTAGAGTTTAGCCATTTTCCCTCTATTGGGAGTTTTCATAATGGAAAATAATACTAGTTATTCTATTAATTCAGGAGCATTTTTGCATTATACAGCTTCTTTTGGTTATAATGGGTGACTGAGGAACTGGAACCCCAAGGGGGAGGAGAAAATTAGGGCCCTGCAAAGCCTAGCAAGATACTCTTGTGTGTTTCCTTGGTGAGCTGCTCTGAAGTTTTGCTTGTATTCTTCTCTCTTTGGTTTAAGATTGGGGGTTCCAATCAGCAGTATCACAAAATAAAAGACAAAGAAAATGAAGAAGATGATATTACTGTGTGTGTGGTTTGAAACATTTGTGTTTATTCTGTCAACCTTGACCAATGGAGTATGTACATTTTAGGTTATGATAGTAACATATAACTAGGAAAATCCTCTGTTGTTATCATGTCTGAAACTCTCCAGTCCTAACCCTAATCATCTTCCCCTTCCACTGAAACAACTATCTTAATATCCCAATTTTTGATAAAACATAATATTTAAGAATCTACTATCACATTACAGCAGAAAGAATGGTCCTGTTGGATGCTTTAGGAACCTAGTTCCAAATACTGTGAAAACTTCTACCTGTCCCCTGCAATTGTTTGGTATTCAGTGATCCTGACATTGTTTATTGCTCAGGGTGGTTATGACCTTTGTTACCATCATGCTATGGTAACGTTCAGTGGTGACCTGACCTGTATTCTAGTATTGAGAGCCACCGTTTTGTGTTAAATGGACACTCATTGACCTGCAGGTATTTTCAGTTTCTGTCCACTGTTTGTCTAAAAAGCAAACCAGAGAAAGAGAGATGCTGAAGCAATAGAAGGGAAGCCATGACCACCCTGATGGTGGTGCCTTCGCGCTGTAAGGGTATTTATTTCTGGATGATGATCCAGAGCGGTGGTGGGGAAGGCAGCATGGAGCATAGTAGGTCTGAGCACCTACTATGAGCTCAGCACTGTGGTAGGGGATGGATAAGGAAGTAGAAGGAAGGTCTCTGCTTTCCATGAACTTAGAATCTGGTTGGGGAAACAAACCACGAACTCTTGGTGGTGGGGGGGCGCAGTTCGGTCCCTAAGCAGTGCTCCATGCGTTGGGTCAGAATGAGTGATGTGCACAGCTAATGCCTTAGGAATCCAAAGGCAAGGGAGGCTCCGTGTGGGCTGCTGGGCTCAAGCAGTGCTGGGAAGGATGGGTAGAGGACAGCAAGGTACAGAAAAGAGAACCAGAGAGCAAAGTCCCTAGGGATGGTTTTTAAAGAAGTGATGTGATCTGGAATTTTAACTACATGAGTTCATCTCATTGAAGGTGCACAGCAGGAGGCAAATCAAATCTTTGCACATGGGATTGTTTTGAAGAGAAAAATAAATAATCACCCCTCTTGTTTTGCTTTATCTGGTACTGGCATCGTGCCCACATGACACATAGAGGATTTTGGCTTCTTCAGATGTTTTTGGTTGCATTGGCCTTCTGCGGAGAAGGTAGGAGATTGGAAATTTTGCTGTTCTTCTGACAATAACAGTTGGTCTCATGGCCAGCTCTTCTTGAAATGACACTTCTTTCTTGTTTGTCCATGGCTGGAAAACTTCTACATGCATATGAGCTTCTTTGAGAGTGACAGCAAGTTTATTTGGAGAGAGTTGTTCATGGGGCTAAAGAATCTATCGCTTTATTTGGATTTTCATACATCATATTTTTCTTTTGCTGCCTACATTTTTATTTGCCGTTTTCTTTTGTGTTTTTGCTGTGCTTGGTGGTGTGGACTACACTGGATTTTGAGGTTCCCTCTGTAATTCCATTTTTCAGAGACTTATCATAGAGTTTCTCACTTATGGGACATAGCTTTACTTTTCTACCTTTACTTTGTCAAGTCTGAAATTTCCGGTCCTGGAATGAAGATTCCTTGAAGATTTTTGTAATCAAGCCACCATGCTTCAGGGCAATGACATGAATGCTGAGAGGCAGCAGAAATTCCATGACTCTAAACACTCAGGGATGATACAGTTTCTTTAATGTCCAAATGTGCAAACTGTAATGAGTATTGCTCTGACAGCGAGGACATACACTGGGCATGGTGATCTTCGTAGTGTCCTGTGTAGAGATTTCTGCTGGAAGGTCAAGCTCCGCCCTGCGATTTCTCGCTTGTGTAACTGCCTAAAACAGACAAACACAATTACCAGCACTTCTAAATTTTTGTTGTTACCATTTCATTTACTTCTCTAGGTTCTGTCTTCTGTTTTTCTTAAATTTCTTTTAGATTCTTAAAATCCAAGAATGCCACTGACTTGGAGAAATCTAGTAAATAGAGTCCTGTATAAGCTGTGAAAATCGTGTTATTATTTACATCATGTTATTATTTACAAATGCCTCATGTGGAAGTTCTTAACACACAATTTTACCTCTAAAGAATGTTCTGGCTAGATGTTTCCTCAGCAACTGATTTTTTTTAGAGGAAGGAGATAATCAAATATTTTTAAAACCTTACTATAAAGGCAATATATGCTGGGCAGCTCAAGCAGTAGGAGTTTAGAATGAGACCCCTCCAGTGACCAAAGTACATGTCTGTAACTTACCCTGCCCCTTTCAATTGTTTATTTGAAGGATGATTGAAAAGTATCTAAAGAAGCATTGAGTTTAACATGTAGGGCTAACATTTTCGTTTTAAACATCCATGAAATGCAAAGTATAGGTTTTAGGATATACATTATGCATTAAATATGGTCTACATAGGACTGTAAGTCAGGCAGACATGGAATCAAGACAGGGTCTGAGTGGGGGTATGCATGTATACGAGGATGCTTGTGTAGTACCTGTGTCTGTCCAGTTTGGATCCACAGAGTTGAGAGAGGTTGAGGGCTGCCTGCGAGGAAGAGGGGCTGTGGAGGAGGAAGAGGAGTGGGTCAGTTTCCATGCCGGATGGAAGAGCCCAGTGGGATAATGACAGGTCCTCGATCCCCTAAAACCCACTGGAGAAGAAAGGTTATCCATTAACAACTCCTTTCCAAGTAGAAAAATCCTTACTTTGAAGGGAGAGAAAGGAAAGGCAAAGAAGCTTGGGCTGGGCAAAGTGCTTGGGGAACCAGCTGAGTAAAATATTGGGAAGGACATTAATTCCAGGTGGCCTGGCCTCTCCAGGTCCCCAGGTTCTGAGAAGAGAAGAGGCTCCATAACAAGCCCCACATCTGAGAGCCCACATCAGGGCAACAGGAGAAACGACAACTGACTTAATCTTCCTGGCCTCCAGTTCCTTATTTAACATGAAGAAATTGAATTGAAACTGTGATTTTTTCAAACTTTTTTTCTTTAGGTGGTGCTTTTTGTGTTTGTTAATTTTTGCAATTGTGAAGTAAATGATAAAATATTCACATGGAAAGATTTTATTTTAAAGGGTGAGAAATAAGACATTGCCAGCACCCCAGAAGTCTCCCCTACTTTTCATCCTGAGTCTGAATCACAACTTCCTCTCACCTGCTTTCCCCCCAAAGAAAATTTTCTTCAGACTTTTATGATAATCATTTCCTTGCTTTTCTTCCTGGCTTTATGACTCATATATGCATCTCTACACAATATAGGTTAGTATTTGCCTCCTTTCCGACTTTATATAGGTGGAATGAGTCTATGTTTTCTTTCATGTCTTGCCTTTTTTTATTCAACATTGTGTTTGTAAGATTCATTCATGTTGTGGCACAAACCTCTGGTTATTACTTTTCCTGCTGTATAGTTTTCTATTGTACAACTTCACTACAATGTATTTATCTGTTGTACTATGGAATGATTCTGGTTTGCAGCCATCATGAACAACAATGCTGTGAGCATTCACATACATGCATTCTAGGGCACATATGTACCAATTACTCCAGGACACATGCCTAGAAGTGGAATTGCTGGTCGCAGGGTTTGTACACCTCAAACTGTTTTCTAAAATGGTTGTAGTGGCTCTTTTCCTTCCTGAACATAAACCTGATACATAAGGCCAGGAAATAAAATAGATGACAGCAGAGTTGCTGTGTTTAGAGCAGAGGTGACATTCTCAGGGCTTGGTTTTCTTTATACTGTGTTCTGTTGATGTTTTCTTGTGGTCCTTAGATGTCTTGTTCTCCCACATTCTATATTCTCTGTGATGCTTTGGAGGACAATGGATTTCTCATGCTAAGGGCAAGAGGAGATCCTGGCCTTCAGACCCTCAAAGAGCATCGCTACTCAGGATTATTTTAATTTGGAAACCCAAGATTCTACTTTTAAAAACAGACCCTTTCTAAGGAAATTCCTACTATGTAAAGAACTAGAAGATTTTTATTTTATTTTTTTAATGTGCAAGCCACTGCCTCTTGGACCTGTCTGTCCTTTTCATGATCTTTAATTAGCTTGACTTGGTTCTTGGTTGGAAGCAGAAAAATTGTATTCAACAGTTATGTAAGAGAGTAGCTGGAAGCAATTGGATTAAAATATTCAAGCAGCTTAAGCCCAGAGAGGATGAATCAAAATATTGAGTACTGTTTGAGGTGCAAGGAGAATATTTGTACAGCATCTGATGTGCTTAGACATTGATTGTCTTGTGGTCATGAAGCCATGGTGGTAGTTTAAGGTTCAGAGGGAATTCATGCTTTAGGAGTGATCCCTCTCAAAATGGCAAAACATCACAATGAAGACTTTTCCCAATGCTGTTCTTTGCCAAAAGCATAAGACTAAAGCAGGATTGATGCTGGAACAGTCTGGGCAGTAGACAGGCCAATGCATGTAATGCATATCATTAAAAATAGTTAGCACAAAGAAATGGTTGTTATTGTGCTTCGTCCAAGTTGGACTTAGTAGCTAATTAAGTACAAGCTCCTTTTTTTTTTTTTTTTTCCATGGCCATATGCAGTTTTTGAATTCTTATAACACAAATTGTTTTAAAGAAGTTAAATACAGAATGCATTGAGTTTGGTAGAGAAAGTTTAAAGGTCTGCATTTTCCCACCAGAGCTATTTAATATCAGCTGCAGAGTGGGTGTGTGTGTGTGTGGAAGGGTTGTGACCTCCCTTATTTTTACAACCATTGCCATGATTTCATAATACTGGCAGCAGTCACCCAGAGTGCAGAAGTAGACTTTATTACAGTAATTATATGCCAGAATGTGGGTATTAAAACAGAAAAACTTTTCTACTGATAATAAATGTCAAGGGAAAAATGACTTTACCCAACAAATAGCCCTTCATCCATGTTTTAAATGTATTAATGGCCTCAATGAAGACTGAGATGCGTACATTGGTTAGAAGGTCAGACTCCATATAGACTTTCTGCCTTATTTGCAGATAGTAAGTAGGGAAGTTGAAGGGTAGAGGCATGTCTTGGCAAGTTAGATTTATTTTTCTCCATGGCGTAAAGTCGGGTATATATTCACTTGGGCAGATATAGCTATTGTTTTTTGCAAATGGGTTAGTCAGGACCATAACTGAATTAAGCTATTATTTCTGGATTACCATATTGATTTTCTCAAATGTATTTTGATGGGTTTCTGAGAGCTGGGAGAAGTAATGTGGCATGGAAATTTATCTTGAAATGTAGTTTTCTGACTATTAAAAGGCTCAAATAAGGACAATAAAAGGCCTGAATAAGTACCAAGAAGTGTATCTTTTTGAAAATAGCCACGTTCTGAAACATAAGCTTGTGGTTGCTAAATTATACTTATTAAGCATTAATTGTGCCATTCATTAATATATCGCTGAAATAATAAATATGGTCTAAATGTAGAAAGCCTACCCCAGAAAACATTTTTTGCACTCTGTAATTGAATTTGGTGACAGGTTGATTAATCCCAAGAAATTCTAAAATTATAGTCCTTTTATCTCTGATTTCAATGGACTTTGAAGTGGGTAGTTGGACCTTTCTCTGAAGTACTCTATTAGTTTGAATATACAGAATAGATGCAGAAACTCAGTAGCAAAACTCAGAGCAGGATGTAGGTTTCCAGCCTCCATTGTATAAAAGTCTAGACATCACACCTTTCTTAGATTTCTGGTCAATTGCTGAAGCCATGCAGACTATCTGAAGGTGTCAGCAGACTTTTCTCTGAATAGCAATGTTTAATCCTGCATAGTTTGTACTTAACAAATACTTGAGGATGATTTCATTTTGGGCCCTGCTTTAATAGCCCTCTGCTTGGTTATATGGAAGGACTTGGGTTAGAAACCTCCAGATGAGAGTTGATTATTGATTATGAACTTAGCTGTATCTCAGGGGAGCCCTGGGCTGGGAGGCACTGATAGCTGTGACTCATAGCAACCTTAGATGATGGCCATAGCCGTGTAGTTCCTTTGCTCAAAGTCCAGATCAGTCTCCAGAACATGATACTAATTCCTCTTCTGTGTCTTCTCTGTTCTCTGCAGTGGGTTTGTCTTGAACAATGAGCCATTCACAGGCACCCAGGGAGCTACCCAGGACCAGGGAGATGACTGCAGGCCCTGCAGGCAGTTGGCCACACTCCAGTCTAGATATTCTTGGGAATGTGGAATTATTTGAATCAAAGGGAAATAAATCTTTTGCAAATGTTAATACAAATGACTGTGGGAAGGACTTGGTGCTAAAAGAGAAGCTGTGAATTCTTGGTGCCTACTGAGTTAGATTTTGGCAGGGAATAATACTAGGTTGCTATGGGAATGATGAAGATAAAATAATAGTCATATTTTAATGGTTGCTCTTACTGTGTCATCTTCAACTGCTCTAGGCTGAAAAAACTTGCTATTTGAATGGTTTTATTACTCTTACTTCATGTTTTGTTTCTTTTTCTCCTATATTTGAGCTTGCAAAATGTGTCTCTAAATAAGTTCGTGAGTCCAGCTTACCACGTTTTCTTTGAGCCTAAAGGAATCAGCACATTTGATGTTGATCCCGTTGATTATATGCTTTCTGTGTCATAAGTTTAAATTAGAAAAGGGGTACCCTGGGGATCTGAAATTCCATGTACTTTTCTGATTGGATGGAGAAAGAAGGAGAGAGAAACTGTGCAGTGTGGGACAAAGGCCAGCTGACCTGGGCCAAGCCTCCCCTTTGACACTTCTCGCTGTGTCACTGGGCAGAGGTTAGTACACCTCTCTGACCTGGGTCTCTGCATTAGTCAAATGGGGCTAATTATATCACGACTCTGGTGTTGTGAGCTCCTTAGATGATATACATGAAATCTTAGTACAATGTCCACAAACACCTGGCAATTGTGATGTGATGCCAATTCCTTATTGTATACATAGCAGATATCACAGTTCAATCCTTTTCCTTTGAGCAAAGAGGTGGCCTCAGAATCCCTCTCAGCACAATGCTCCAGGTAGCCACTACCAACCCATCACCGTTGACATGTAATATTTACTGAAGCACAATCCTTGGGGCATGACTGACATTCAACAGATGATAGTTCTTTATTCTTACTATTCCTTTTTTTTTGAGATGAAGTTTTGCTCTTGTTGCCCAGGCTGGAGTGCAGCGGCACGATCTCAGCTCCCTGCAACCTCTGCCTCCCGGGTTCAAGCAATTCTCCTGCCTTAGCCTCCCAAGTAGCTGGCATTACAGGTGCCCGCTGCCACACTTGGCTAAATTTGTTTTTGTATTTTTAGTAGAGACAGGGTTTCACCATGTTGGCCAGGCTTGTTTCGAACTCCTGATCTCAAGCGATCTGCCCACCTTGGCCTCCCAAAGTGCTAGGATTACAGGCGTGAGCCACCACGCCCAGCCTATTCTTACTATTCTTGCTATTCTTGTTGTAACAGGAGGCTGTAGATATGATAGCAGGAGATGCAGGTGGCTATTTTTTGCTTTTCCCCTTATAATTCAGCTGGCCTCTAGAATCAGCAGAATTAGGCACAGCTGACCACCTACCTGACTCGTGAATACTGCTCTCTTATCTTTTTCTGCCTCCCTGGTACCCTCCTCTGCCTTCTTTGCTGCTTTCTCCTCATCTCAATGACCTGCAAATAATTGTGTACTTGGTCCTTCCTTGTCTTTTTTATCCACCCTCACTAGGTGATCTCATCTGGTCTCAGGGGTCTCGATATTATCCCTATGCATAAATCTCCATTGTGTTTCTAACTGCATTCTTGAGATATATCTCTAATAAAATGTGTCATTACTTGTATCAGTCAGTTCTGTTAATCGGATATCTAACAGGCATCTCCAGCCCAGCATTCGTGTTGAACTCCTGATTCATAACCCATGAGCACTCCTCTCCCCTCTGGCAACCCGAATCTACTCCAGCCTTCCTCTTTCTAGCAAAAGGCAATTCTGTCCAAGAGTTGCTCCGTATTATTCTGTTCTCAGACCACTATAAAGAAATACCTGAGACTGGTTAATTTATGAAGAAAAGAGGTTTAATTGGCTCATGGTTCTGCAGGCTATGCAGAAAGCATAGGGACTTCTGCTTCTGGGGAGGCCTCAGGAAACGTCCTATCATGTTGGAAGACAAAGGGGAAATCAGCACATCTTCCACAGCTGGAACCAGAGAAAGAAGGCGAGAGGGTGGGAAGTGCTACACACTTTCTTTTTCTTTCTTTTTTTTTTTTTTGAGATGGAGTTTCACTCTTGTTGCCCAGGCTGGAATGCAATGGCACCATCTCAACTCACTTCAACTTCCGTCTCCCAGGTTCAAGCAATTCTCTTGCTTCAGCCTCCCAAGTAACTGTGATTACAGGCACCCGTCACCATGCCTGGCTAATTTTGTATTTTCAGTAGAGATGGGGTTTCTCCATGTTGGTCAGGATGGTCTTGAACTCCCAACCTCAGGTGATCTGCCCGCCTCAGCCTCCCAAAGTGCTGGGATTACAGGTGTGAGCCACCATGCCCGGCCAGTGCTACATACTTTTTAATTTTTTTAATTTTTAAATTTTATTTATTTATTTATTTATCTTTTTGAGATGGAGTCTCACTCTGTCGCCCAGGCTGGAGTGCAGTTGCGTGATCTCAGCTCACTGCAAGCTCCACCTCCCGGGTTCATGCCATTCTCCTGCCTCAGCCTCCCAAGTAGCTGGGACTGACTACAGGCGCCCGTCACTATGCCCGGCTAATTTTTTGTATTTTTAGCAGAGACAGGGTTTCACTGTGTTAGCCAGGATGGTCTTGATCTCCTGACCTCGTGATCCACCCACCTCAACCTCCCAAAGTGCTGGGATTATAGGTGTGAGCCACTGTGCCCGGCCTCTACACACTTTTAAACAACCAGATGTCATGAGAACTCTACCACTATACAATACCAAAGGGGGGATGGTACTAAACCATTCATGAGAACTCTGCCTCATGATCCAATCACCTCCCACCCAGCCCTGCCTCCAACACTGGGGATTAAATTCAATGAGAGATTTGGGTGAGATCCAAACTATATCATTGCTCTGGTGTAAAACCTTGAAAGTCATTCTTGATTCTCTTTTCCTCATACTTCTAATTCACCAATAAATCCTGTCAACTCTACCTCCAAGAATCTTACTACTTCTCACCACCTCCACTGCTACCATCACTGGTCCAAGCCACTATTATCCCTGGATTCTTGTAGTGGCCAACAATAGCTGCAGTTGTTTCTCAATACACAGGCAAATTGATTCTTTTAAATGGAAATCAGATAATGTCACTCCTGGGTTCCATAGTTTTTAATGCCTTTCCATCTCACTTTGAGAACAAGCTGGAGCCCTTGCAATGCCCTACAAGGCCCTACACAATTGGGCCTCAAGACAGCATCTCCTTCCACTGTCCCCTCGCTCACTCTGCTCCGGCCACCCTGGCCTTCTCGCTGTTCCAAGAATATGCCACTCCTACTTCAGGCCTTTCCTTTTGTTCCCCCTCTGCTTGGAAACGGCTTCCTCCAGATGTACACAACACTTGCTTCCTCATTTCTTTCAAGTCTGTTTATCAGTGAGTCCATCTTATATATGACACTAGCAACCACCCTTCCCTGCTGCTGCAGCCTGATACCCACTCGCCTACTTCCTCACTTTCTTTTTCCCCATGGCACATATCAACATCTGACATATTATGACTATACTTGTTTATTGCTTGTCTGTTTCTTGCACTAGATATGAGATCCAAGAGTACAGGAACTTTGTTCCCTGCTGCATCTCCATCACCTAGGAAGTACCGGACACGTGGTAGGCATTCACATTTTGTCAGACTATTAAGTGAATGAAATGAATGGCTCAGCATAATCACTGCTAAGAACAAGAGCTCTTGCAAAGCCTCTGTAATCACAAGGAAAAATATTTGTGTTTACTAAAGTCTTTTAGTACCTTAATTTGTTTGCTTTTAACATGGAAAAACTCTGAACTCTTCTAGTTGATTTCCTTGGGGCTGACCAGCTTTGAGTGGTAATAAAACACAGACAGGTATTTAAAATTGCCTGGATGTAGCTGGATGCAGTGGCTCATATCTGTATTCCCAACACTTTGGGAGGCTGAGGCAGGCAGATCACTTGAGGTCAGGAGTTCGAGACCAGCGTGGCCAACATGGTGAAACCCCGTCTCTACTAAAAATACAAAAGTTAGCTGGGCATGGTGGTGCACGCCTGTAATCCCAGCTACTCAGGGGGCTGAGGCAGGAGAATCACTGGAACCTGGGAGGCAGAAGTTGTAGTGAGCTGAGATTGTGCACTCCAGCCTAAGCGACAGAGGGAGACTTGGTGCCTGAATTTCCATAAGGGATACTAATTTGGTTGGAAAGAAGATGTCGGTCTCTAAGTTGAATTAAGGTGGTTATTTGTATAAGAACATGAGAAAAACACCTACTGCTCATTTTAAAGGATGAAAGAGTGATAAAGGCTGCCAATAGGATTTGGACAGGAAAGGAAGGTACTGAAGCTGTCTTCCTCAGAAGCATAAACATATATGGGAGTTAGTCCTACTGAGTAACAGTGTGGACTCAAAGTAGTCACTGAAATTTCTTTGAACATCAGTTACCTCATCAGTGAACTGAGGGGCTTAGAATATATTATTTATAAGGTCAATTCCAACCCTGTTTTCTGGTGGTGAGATCAGATCTCAGATTCTCAGATATAACTTTCATTAAATTGGAAACTTCAGATCCAGTTTCTTTTTCTGCAAAATGAGAAGTTTGACTACAATGTACTCTAAGGTTTTTATTTATTTTTTAACAAGTCTAATATTCTTTGTTTTCATTGTGTTTTTGGAATTTTTTTTCCTCTGCACAATTGGCTCTGGTAAAATTTAACCTTTTTATTATGATTATTGGTTGCTTCTTTTGTTTGTTTCTTTGAGGCTGTGGTCACAAACACACACACACTGTGCCTTGAGACAGGGTGTGGAGCAGAGATACATCCTTGAGGTTTGTTTTATTCTCTAAACTTGACAGTGAGAGGACAGGAAATGGTCCATTGAGAAACTGGTGACCAAAAATTGCTGAAATTCTTCTTTAACTTCAGTTCCAGTCAATTCACACTGGAAACCGCAGTACTTTTAAACTGTGCGTTCCTAAGTCTCTGATTTCTCAGCCCGGTGGCTTGTTTTAGGGTCTCTAGGTGTATATTCAGTCAGATGAACCACTCAAACGGCCTGGTCACACTTGTGTCTTACCTTTGTGCCTCCATTTGTACAAGTACAAAGAAATGGAGGAAACAGAAATTTTGCTACCCCCTTTCAGTGGTAAGTTTGACATATCCTGATAAAAACCTTCACAAAGGGGACTGAATATTATTAATATTTTTAAACATAAAGACAAGAGATTTATGTCTTACAGTTCTGGAGTCTGCGAAGTCCGAGGTTGAGGGTGCTGCATCTCTGAATGTTAATTTTTAACAAATGTGTTGGGGCTGGAGGGTTGGGGTGAGTTGGAATGGGAACAGGGCTCTTGAAAGATGCGTATCAAACCTGCAGTCCTTTCTAACAGACTTTTACAGGTAGGAGCTCTTTCTTTGAGAAAGACGCCCAGAGCTTGTCCTCTTCCCTTGAAAGCCATGGGCAATGAATGATAAAGTAGTTAGTCATCACAGAGCACTGGTGACTTAACTGCTCAAATCAATAAATATTCCAATTTCCATTGACTCATTTAATGGGAAAAGAAGATCACATGTCAAGAAAGAGGGAGGGGATGGAGGAAAGGAGGGAATGAGTGAGACAGGAATTTTGAAATGTATTACAATGTGTTTTTTCTAACATTTTAGTATGAAGATTTCCAAATTACAGGAAAGTTGAAGGAATTAAACAGTGTACACCCATTTACTCACAACTTGGATCCTGCAATTAAAATTTTGCTATCGTTGCTTTATTACCTCTATTGATCCTCTCAAGAGTAGCAGTCTATGAGTTTTGACAAAGGCTTACTTGTGTGACCCAGTCCTAACCAGATATAAAATATAACCTTCGTCTCAGAAAATTCTTTCTTGCCCCTTCCCAGGTAATCCCTGCTCCTACATCACTGCCAGAGGCAACCACTATTCTAATTTTCTAAAACTGTAAATTAGTTTTGCCTATTTTTAATCCCGTATTACTAATACCATACAGTATGAGCTCTTTTGTATATAAGCTTCTTTCATTTACCACAATATTTTTGAGATACATTCAGGTTGTTGTGTGTAGCCATTTATTTTTTAAACCAAAATAATCTCTATTCATTTTTAGAGATTCTCAGATTAAGAGTTTCTTTTAAAAGCACCAGGAAAAATAAACTTTTTTCTTTTTTTCAAGGTAGGGGAGAGAGAGTTGAAAGTAACCTGAGTGAAAGGTACTTTGGCCTCTTAATTTTCATGATAAAGAAGTTGAGTCCGTCATTGCTCCAGGGCATGCGGACTGGGCTGAAACTGGAACCCAGATCTCCTGATTCACAGCTTGAAAGGGTTAGGAAGGTAGCTGAGTGGGGTGGTTGTCTGAGTCGAAGCCATGTGAGAATAGAGTTTCGACAGAGCTTTGCTTTAGCGGATGTGAAACTACACTAACCTCATGTGACAAATTATCCTCGGAGGCCTTGGTGTGGAGCCAGAGGAGGAAGTTTGACATGGCCTCTGGTTACCAGCTCCACCTCTGAACCCACTGGTCCAGGATGACTTATGGTGAGCTTTTTGATTTGCAATAAAACTAGACATGGGACAGAGAAAGCTTTTCTACACCATGCACGAGGCAGGGCAATGCTAAAGGAGGAAAAAAAAAAAAAAAAAAAAAAACAAGAAAGACACCTTCAGCCACATGGCCCTCCCATAGCAGGGGACCTAGAGCTGAAAATAAAACACCCAGGGAGGGAGGGATGCTGTGGTTACAGACAGAGCCTTTGTCTCCCGAGTGCACGTTCCAATTCAGCCCAGGATGACAATGACCTGGAGGTTCCTGCCTGCCAGCTGTTGGCTGGCCTTTGTGAAAGTCCCCCAGCTCCGGGCCAATGCTTAGCGGGCAGGTATCCATATCGTGAAGCCAACTGGCACTGCTAGTACCTTTGTTGATGAAGTGAGCACAGCCACTGGGAACCAAGGCTGCTGGTGCAGTGTTGCTACCAGCTGGCAGGTGCAAACCCATGGGCAGGTGCCCTGGGGAGAGACAGTTTGTGCTACCATGGTAACCGATAAAAAAAGGAGGTTTCTTCAAGGTCAGTTTGCCCTCTTTTCTGCTAGAGGATATTGTGAGAGGAAGAAATGAATTTGTGGCAGCCCTGACTTGTGTGTAAATGTGTCCTTCATCTGTTTTGAATTGACACTTCTAATCAGATCTAATATTAGTGTCACCACTGGGCAAATCTGGGTATTGGTGGATCTCCTGGGGTATGTCATTGTGGACAAAGATCAAGTCACCAGAGAAGTCCCAGAAGAGACGTTCCAGTGTAAACCAAGCAGGGTTAAACAAAGAATTCCAAAGGTGATTTTGAAAAGGCTGACAGTCAGGTTGGACAGGTTCTTTGGGCTATTCCGGGATGTGAAATTAATGCGGACGTCTGAGGCATGTCACCCTAGATGTCCTTTGGCCAAACTGTCCAGGGTGCAAGGACGAAGGGACACTTGTCAGCTTGCTCGGTGCCTCACAAGTTTGCCACGATACATTCATTGTAAAGAAGCAAGCTTTCCTTTTTCCATTGTCCTTCTCTCTGTAAACCTGCTCATGCCTTTACCTTGGGCAAATGCATTTTCTGGCTTTGATTTAAAAGTTCAGCTTCTTGATATTAATATTTCTGTACTTCACTCTGATAAAAGCTGTTCTGACTCAGGTCATTGGCTTGGGTGTCAGTAA
Organism: Mandrillus leucophaeus; assembly: GCF_000951045.1. Lineage (NCBI taxonomy): Eukaryota > Metazoa > Chordata > Mammalia > Primates > Cercopithecidae > Mandrillus > Mandrillus leucophaeus. The sequence continues at coordinate 797,521 of NW_012106531.1, forward strand.
TTTTCCCATTTACCTCTCTTGTGCGTTTTTCTTATTCTGAGATTTCCGTTGGCAGAAATAATAGCATCGTATTAATTAATTAGTAACATTGTATTATTGCAGGGTTTTCGTGAACCCCTGGGAGAATTTTACTCTGTTCTGCTTACTGGGATGCTACCAAAATTATTTAGTACGTTGACAATCAGAAATATTAATTTTTTTGGATAAACTCTAAGCAACTTGCCTGCAAGTGTAACCATGGAGGTTGGCCTCAGCTTCCCAATGTACAAAATGAAAAGATTAGATTAAATGAGGTCTTCAGGTCCTTGCCAGCTTGTTTTCTAAGATGTTTGATTTTAACATAAAAAGAAAACCTGTGAATATATTCAACAAATAGCAGATGGAATTTACAAAGCTCTGCACTGGATCCTTGTATTCAGTAAATATTTATAATTCATCTACCAAGGCTGGGTGCTAGGGCTATGGAAGCAGATGCAGCAGCGTCTTCTATTCTGAAGGATCTCATAGCCTAATGAGGAGGGATCAGAAGAAACAAATTCTTCTCAAAATTGGCAGGAGTTTGAAGACAAAATTCTGCTTGGGAAAAGAACTTATCTTTTGGTTTGGAAGGGCATCTAAACTGACATATTTAATGTAGAAAGATAAGTCTTTTTCCCTGAGCCCCCACAACTGGCAGGGCCAGAACTAAGGTGATACTGAGTGAGGCACTTGCCTGGGATACCAAAAAAAAAAAAAAAAAAAAAATAAAAAAAAAAAAAAGGGTCGAAGGGTGATGTCAAAAAACTTAGTGATTAAGATAAACAGCACCATAAAGTAGTCTCTTAAAAATCAAAATTAATGAAAACAAAATCCCTGATGAACAAAGGATGAAAATTTAAAATAAAGAGAGGATCTGATCCTGCATGTATATATGCCCTTGCCTCACTTTCCTCCCCCTGATCTTGGCCCTGGTTCTATTAAAACTTTATATAGCTTGTAATTTGATTTTTAAAAGCATAGCATTAAAATATTAGAATATTTTAATATTAATATAATTTAGCATTTTATATTAAAATATAAAATATTAAAATAATAATTAGTATTATAATTAATATTAATATTAATTAATAATATTTTATTACAAATCTGGAGGCATCACATTACCTGACTTCAAACTGTACTATAAGGCCATTGTCACCAAAGGATGGGGGGGTGGCAAAGAATAAAAGACTACACATTTGGTACACCGTACACTGCTTGGGTGATGGGTGTACCGAAATCTCAGAAATCACTGCTAAAGAACTTATTCATGTAACCAAACACCACCTATTCTCCAAAAACCTATTGAAATAAAGAAGTTTTTAAAAAAGAACATTAAAAAAACTTACCAATTTGATTTTAAAAACAATTACATTAAAATAGTAAACTTTTAACATTAATATTAATTTAATATCTTATATTAAATATAAATATTAAAATAATATTAAGGTTTAGACAAAAAATAGTAGAACAGAATTTAGGGTTTTAGAAGACTGTCAATAGAGGGAAAAAAGAAGGTCCTGGAAGGGGCCTGGGTTTCTGGAAGATGATGGTGCATAGCTGAGAAATTCTTCATAGTGGAGAATGGTTTGTGATTATTTATGAAAGAGATATCTAATAAGGGTTTTGAAGTTGTTCCTCACTCTGTGTTGTCTTTTATCCCCCTTTACCCATTATCCTTCAGTTAGAAATCTGATACATACAATAACTCTTGAATTTATGCTGATTTGAGAAATAGGATGGAAGAAGGGTGTCGTCCAGGAAGTGGGCTAATGAGAGAGTAGGAAAGATGTAGAAACCAGGAAGGATGTAGCAAGGACCGCCTCAGGAGAAGGGAGAGGACTGTGAGGGTGGGTGGCTCTGGATGTTCTGAAGTACAGAGGATGCAGCCTTGAGCTCTAGCGTTTTGTAAAATTAAAGGGAATCTCTTAGGCAGCAGACACTTGGCATGCCTGTGAATCAATCATGACAATATGTTGTTGCGGCCCATCTTTGGTTTGTCACTGCAGGTCCACTTTCTTCCCTTGAAGGCTGCCCGGTATGGACCACAGGAAAGGGCTCCCTTGACCCTGCATTCCAGCTGGAGTTCCCTCCAGCACCAGCAGATAATTGGAAGGAGGGCGGAAGAGCCAAACTCAGGGCTTTTCCAGTGGCTCCTTTCCTGAGGGTTTGCTCCAGACCTGCTGCATTCCTCTACTCAAGGTTGCAGTTCCTGTGAAGCATCCCTCTCCTTCTCCCTCCAGGCTCTGAGAACTACTTCTTCCTCTTACCTTTCCAGGCTAGGGATAGTAACAGAACTCCTCTTAATTTGCCCAGGGGTATGCACTAACTTTGGTGGTCTCCTTATACTCTGCTTCTTTGTAAAGAGTCTCTGTTTTAAACACTCTTCAGTATGAGGTTGCTGAGACCTGACTGATACAGATGTGAGAAGGACTAAAAATGGTTTGTACAAAGCATTATAGGCTGGAGGTGGAGAAGGCAATCAACTGCACAGTGGGAGGGGAGCATGGGGTAGGGGCATGGAGGGTTACATGAATGAGGTTTGAGGTGAATCATGTGCAAGGGGATATTTCCCTGGGATTAGGGTAAACCCCAGCCTGAAAATAGACTTGCATCTGCCAGGCCAGAGTCTGTAGAAGTAAATCTTAATGATTTGCATGGTCATAAAAGACAATGGTTACCCCGTGGGCTTTAAAAGTCAGAGGCAAATACTATCCAAAGCAATCTACAGATTCAATGCTATTCCTATCACACTACCAATGTCATTTTCACAAAACTAGAAAAAACTATTCTAAAACTCATATGGAACCAAAAAAGAGCCCAAACAGCCAAAGCAATCCTAAACCCCCAAAACAACAAAGCCAGAGGCATCACATTCCCCGACTTTCAGCTATACTATAAGGTTACATTAATCAAAATGACATGGTACTGGGTACAAAAACAGACAAAAAGACCAATGGAACAGAATAGAGAACCCAGAAATAAAGGCATACACCTATAACCTTCTGATCTTTGACAAAGTCAACAAAAATAAACAAGGACTCTTTATTCAATAAATGGTACTGGAATAGCTTCATATGCAAAAAATTGAAACTGGACTCCTACCTTTAACTATATGCAAAAATTAATTTGTGATGGGTTAAAGATTTAAATATAAGACCTCAAACTACAAAAATCCCAGAAGAAATCCCAGGAAACACCATTCTGGATATCAGTCTCGGGAAATAATTTATGACTAAGTCATAAGCAATTGTTACAAAAACGAAATTGACAAGTGAGGTCTAGTTAAACTAAAGAGCTTCTGCACAGCAAAAGAAACTATCGAAAAAGTAAACTGGCACCCTAAAGAATGGAAGAAGGTGTTTGTAAACAATGTATCTGACAAAGGTCTGACATACGGAATTTATAAGGAACTTAAACAACTCAACAAGCAAAAGAAAAACCCATTAAAAAGTGGGCAAAGGACATGAACAGACACTTCTCAAAAGAAGACATACAAGCAGCCAACAAACATATGCAGAAATGCTCCACATCATGAATCATCAGAGAAATGCAAATCAAAACCACAATGAAATACCATCTCACAACAGTCAGAATGGCCATTATCGAAAAGTCAAAAAACAGATGCTAGTGAGCCTGCAGAGAAAAGGGAACGCTTATAGGTTCTTGGTGGAAATGTAAATTAGTTCAGCCACTGGGGAAAGCAGTGTGGACGTTTCACAAAGAACTTAAAACGGAACGACCATTCAAGCCAGCAATTGTATTATGGGTGTACACCCAAAGGAAAATAAATTGTACTACAAAAAAGGCACATGTACTCATATATTTATTGCACTACTCACAATTCGAAAGACATGGAATCAACCCAGGTGCCCATCAATAGTGAATTGGATAAAGAAAATATGGTACATATATGCCATGAAATACTACACAGCCATGAAAAAGAGTGAAATCATGTCTTTTGCTGAAACATGGATGCAACTGGAAGCCATTATCCTAAGAGAATTAGCATAGGAACAGAAAACCAAATACTGCATGTTCTTACTTACAAGTGGGAGCTAAACATTGGATACTCATGCACATAAAGATGGGAACAATAGACACTAGGAACTACTAGAGGGGAGAGACAGGAAGCAGGGCAAGGGCTGAAAAAAATACTTACGGGTAGCATGCTCACTACTTGGGTGACAGGATCATTTCTATCCCAAACCTCAGCATCATGCCATAAATGTATGTAACAAAGTTGCACAAGTAACCCCTGAATCTAAAATAAAAGTTGGAATTACTTTTTAAAAATTAAAAAAGAAAAAGCCCAGGGAAACTCAAACAGTAAAATAGCCATCACCCCTACTCCTTTAATTCTGTTGCTAATCTGGCATGCTTTCCTCCAGATTTTTTATGGAGTTGAAGTCACACTTCATACAATTTCGGATCCTAATTTTCCTAAACGTTATATAATAAGTAATTTTCCTACCATTGAAAGAAACTGCAAATAACTGCTTGGAGGCTGCACCTTATACAGGAAGCCAAATAACCTTAAATAACCAAATGCTATTACATCATGTAGATGTACTATGAGTTTTTAAAATGCTGTAGTGATTTTGCACATTTATATCATAAATTTTTTTTTGCTTGTTAAATTTCTTGCTTGCTAGCTAAACATTTTTAATTGCTACTAAAAAAAAAAAAAAAGAAACCCACAAAGACAAAACCTGACTGCAGACATATCTGTATTTCAGGATTGCTGGGTTATTAAAGATTTTGGTCATTTGTTTATTTTGTTTTCTTTCTTCTTCTTTTTTCTTATTGTTAAAGAAGATTGAGTTTTCCCTTGGTGAGTGAGGCAGAGAGGAAAGGGTGCCAGAGACCCCATTCTGAGGATAGGCCCAGTAACTTGACCAGGAAGGGGCTCCTTATGGATAGACATTAGCTACAGTGATGCTGAGTCCAATTTTGTATAGTGCCTTCCCAAAATTTCCAAACCTTCAGTGTCCTATATAATACAGCTGTACGTTAGTGGTGTCTTGTGGAATGAAGGGGAACAGTGTCCCCGCAAAGCAAGGAGGGCTGTGAGGGTGAGCAAGAGGGTTGAGAAGCTCAGCAGGAGCCAGGAGCAGGGGTTGGGAAAAGAGTGACTGGCACCCACCCAGCAGGAGCCTCCTATGGCAGAGCCTATGGAAGCTTGAGATGGACATCAGACTTCCTGCCATTCAAATAATTACATTTGAATACTGAAGAAAAGAGAAGCCCCCAAGGCTGAAGGATTCAGTTGTTATGTCATATAACAGCAAATAAGGGAAAACAGAGGAAGGGTTGAGTGGGGACATATTTCGAGGGAAAGATTTGGTCACTTACTGTGTTGGAAGGTGATGGGCATTAGACCTGGAGAAGTGAAATACTATTTTATCAGAACAATTCCTGCAAAATGATCGAGAAGGGTACATGAAAATTTGTTCAGGGTTTTTGGAAAGAGAGAGGCTAATCCTTTCTGCAAGTCTTCTTTTATAAGGTTGAAATGTGGCAAGGTGAGCTATGATCCAACTTATTTGTAATAGGACCTTATAGGAAAGAAATTAATGTTCTGATGGGCTTGAACTCGAAAAGAAATAGAATTACTTGGGTTTTTCTTGTTCATCCCATGATGAAGCTAATTCAAATCTAAACTTAGTTGTGACTTTTACTGAGTGACTTTTTTCCCCATTAGAATCCCCAAATAAGTGACTTATTTATTCTCATGTTATTATTCAAACTATTCTTCAGCTCACACTCAGCCTCTGTTAGACATGAAGCTGGGAAATGGCTGGGAAAACATTTGAGATATGTTAGCATTTTTTACATGACTTTGCCAAAAGGGGTTTCTGTATTCGAACTGAGGGCTTCTACCTTGAAAGCTGTCTTAACTTAGCATTCAAATCTGCTTTGCAAGATCTTGAATTTAGAATTTCAGCTAGGTGTTGCAAGTAATTCATAGAATGTTTCTATTTTTCTTGGGAAATGAAAACAGCACCCCTTTGGGCAGAGTTTAGAGAACCCTAGGAAAGTACAGGGCTAAGGTTTTGATGTGTCTTTTATTGTCATATTGATTGGATAAGCTGTAATCTGGGAATCTCTCTTAGAAAGGAGCACATAGGACTTTGGCAAGAAGGCTGTTTTAATAAAAAACAATCTTCTTTAAAGGTCAGAGGCCGGTTATGTAATGTGTAAGGTAGGATAAAAGGCTGTTCTTTCTGCATCAATAGAATCCTATGTGTGCCTAGTATGAAAAGCAATACTGAACATCCCTATCCAATATTAACTTAAGGAAAACATTAGAATACTTTCTTCTGTCCAAAAATATATTCCTTTATGCAAAGTGTCTCTGGACTGGGAAGCAGGACTGAACTCTCCAGCATCAGGCATCTGCTTTTGTTGTATCAATGTGGTTCTCAACAGGACATGGTGATGTCTCTGATATTTGGTCTCGAATATCTGAGCTTTTTGGTCTTGTCTTCACTTTCACCAACAAGTTGAATGAAAATAGAGAAGACATATTTAGATGTTTGTAGATTACATAAATTTGAGAGGTTTTACTGACTGAATCAGTATTTCTAAAATAGCTCCACATGTTAGATCAATGGACTGAAACTAAGGGAATAAAGTTAAATGAGAAATGAATATGAGATCTTCGGTTAAAAAAACAAATTGACTGGAGATGACTGGCTCAACAGAAGTTCACGTGAAAAGTCTCATGCGTTTTATCACCGAGGAAGTCCAGTGGGAGTTGGTTGCCATGTGGTGAGCATTGAGTCTTAGAGTGCATTCACGGGAGTAGGATCCTCCAATAGAGGATGGCAATGGCTTGTCTGCATTTTAACCCTAGTCAAACTGCAGCTGAGTTCCATAGACTTAATAGGGTCCAAGACAAATAACAAACAAACAAACAAACAAAACCAGAATTTGTCTGGAGACAGTCAACCAGCTGGTTAAAAATCAGGCAACTGTGTCATATCTGGAACTGTTGCAGAAATTGCAGAAATCATGATTTAGCTCAAAATGGAAAAGCTCAGGAGGAGGCATGAGTGATTTCTCTACGGAAATATTCATCTGAAGGGTTGAAGGTTTTATGGAATTAGAGTGCATGTAGTAGTGGGGCAAGACCAGGATGAACGTCTGCATGTTTAAGGGAAATCAGATGGAAATTGATGCAAGAAAGGATTCTTCAATGATCTAATGAGTAAGATTTGTTCAAAAGTAGAATGGACTGGCATGGGAACAAGTCCCCTGACCCTGAAGAATGAGGCCAGGTCCCAACCTTCGGGCAAAAATTTGTAGGGGGAACAAAGTTTAAGTTGTACCAGATCCCCCTACAGATTCTGTTCATTGCGAAGTAGGTACAGGTTTTTCCTGGGGCTGTTCCTTCTCCCCTTTATCCCAGCTATCACTCTGGGAAGGACAGGATCAACTACATAGCACCCTAATGTTAATCACCTGTAAAGCTTGATGTCTGGAGCCCACGGGTATTTACACTTCAGCAAATTTCCACCAAAACAGACACATCTATTCATGCAGAGTACACTTGCTTCCACCAACAAACATGGAATATCACGATAATGGGATTTTCATGTGCAACAATAAGCTCCTGGAAGGAGACATTTGGGCAGGGGGTCAACTTACATCTCTTAAGTGAAAAGACACAAGCAAGCCTTTATATCCTGTAGAAGTAGAAAGTCAGGGATGTTTCTTCCTCACCTGTCTGTTCTAGACAGTATGCTGGTCTGTTTCCTCAAGGCAATTAGCAATCATTACCTAATGGGCTCGGGAGAAATAGAATACAAGGAACTGTTACTATTCCTTTTTTCTTTTTTTGAGATGGAGTTTTGCTCTTGTTGCCTAGGCTGGAGTGCAGTGGCACGGTCTCAGCTCTCTGTAACCTCCGCCTCCCGAGTTCAAGCGATTCTCCTGCCTCAGCCTACCTGAGTAGCTGGGATTACAGGCATTCACCATTACGCTCAGCTAATTTTTTATATTTGTAGTAGAGACGAGGTTTCACCATGTTGGCCAGGCTGGCCTCGAACTCCTGGCCCCAGGTGATCTGCCCACCTCGGCCTCCCAAAGTGCTGGAATTACATGCGTGAGCCACCACACCCGGCCTGTTACTGCTCCTTTGTGGTGGTGTGGGATTGAAAGATCAATGGGAACAGTAGCTGTGATCTTAGTTTGTGATGAGAATGTTTTAGCTACCACTTTTCACTCTAGGTCACTTTATCTCAGTAGAGGAAGTGGACAATGAAGATGAAATATTTGGACATGGCTGCAATCATAAACTCTCAGCATTAGAAGAAGAAGATTATTTCTCCTTTTTCTTCTTTCTCCCAGCCAGCAAGGAGGATAGAACAGGGAGGGTATCCAAGCTGCAGGAAGGCAGGCTACCAAATATTTTTGAGGTGAAGAGTCGCTATCCCAGGAGACGGCAGAAAGGGCTGGGAGGAAGGAAAGAACTGAGGAGTATTTTTCTCCCTCATCCAGGAGGCGCCTGGAGACCCCTTTCTGAATCCGGCATCCTCCGGTTGGTGTCTTTGCAGGGATGTGCAGGAGCCCTGTGGAGTTCCTGCGGAATCCTGCAGCTGTTGGGGCCTCGGAGGAGATGGGCAGTGTGTCTCCCAGTCCTTGTTAGTCCCACAAATAGCCCATTGAGGGGAGCAGGAGAAGGGAGAGGCATCCAGGGCTGCCCCTGGGGTCCCTCAATGGGGGCACTGTTTAGGCTTGGGTGGAGGCCAGCCCTGACACCATGCTGGTTGTTAAGGCCTCATTCTTCCCAAGGAGGCGGCTGGAAAGGCAGCAGAGCAGCTGAGGCTCCAGAAAAGGTACCGCTCTTGTTCCTCACAAGGCCCGACAGACAAACGAGAGGAAGCCACTTCCTTTTTAATTATTTTCTGTTGTTCATTCCATTTACATCCCAAGCGTTTTCCCCCCTTCCCTCTCACTCTCGTTTTACTACTCAAGACCCGAAACTGATGGGTTTTTCCTTTCTCTCCCCAGTCTCAACTGAAAGTTAGAAATGATGTCAAATTTTTCTGTTTTGTACCAATCTCATTGGGCATCCCATCCAAGAAGCACTCTGAGAATGGCTGCAGTTTTGCTGTTGCTCTTGAGTAGTTGAAAGACTCTTTCAAAATGAAGAATGAGGCTTTGGAGATAGCAAAATACTAGTTAACCACTGCGGGAAACAGCTGTTGTTTTTCATGTCTACCATTTATACACCTCTTTCTCTGAACACCACCTCCTTCCATACTCAGCCCATGGGCTTTGGTGGGGTTGATCTGACCCATGGATCCCCCATTTCAGGGGCGAACACAGCACCTGCCAATGGAAGCCTACATCTTTTACTCTTCTGGCTTGGGTGAGGGGTACTTGGAACCAGACTGGTCCAAGTCAGTCAGTCCTGAAATGTTTTGCTGAAAGTATTAAGAAAGAGACTCCATTTCTACTGAGATTGACGAATGGGTACAGTGTAAGTTGAGAAAAGTAAAAGAAAAAATAATCACTGTTGCTACCACGTGGGGAGAGTCAGTGTGAGAATACAGGTTATAGAGGAAAACTGAACAAAAATGACAGACCCTGATGACATAGGGTACAGACTGGACCCAGGTATGTCTGAAGCTGGCACACTGACCTTTCAGTTATGCTGGTCAGTATATTCTTTTTTTCTTCATTTGTCTTATTTGAGCTGTGTTTCTGTTAGATGCAACTGAAACTACCTTGTATCTCTGAGTCATGCAGAAATATTAAACTTCCTTCTGCTTCCTAATCCCTGCTCAGGCTACTCTTATTTAATTATTTGCTATAGTGTTTTGCTCCAAACAGTACCAGAGCTAAGATGCCTTAACACTGTTTGAGATTTTAGCCTTGATGAAAACAGGGCTTATCCACTCGGCTCCTATGTGACTGGACTGGGTAACAGGCTATATTGGAATCCCTACCTGCATCTTGGATCTGTGGTAAGAGCCTCAGCCTTTCCCATTCATCCAAGGGTCATTTATTCTGTGTCTACTGCATGCCATGGAATGGCTTGAAGTATCTCATGGTCAAGGAGAGAGACATTGGTGTAAGAGCAAAGAAGTATGGTGGGCACTGCGATGAGAGTCTACCTCTGCTTTCAAGGGGAGGATTGAGGAGGGAGTAGCCAGTTCTTAGCAGGAAGAAGAAAGGCCTCATAAAGGAGGCAATGCTTGAGCTGTATCTTCAAAGAAGAGTAGAGAGTTTTCAGCTGAAAAAAAGTGTGGGACAGACAGATCAGTCCAGCCTAGAATAGAAATGTTAGCTGGACAACCTTCTGGCATAAAAATCTATCAATTGTAGGGCAGAGAGGCAGTTCAGTCTTGTGCATTGATCACATGTTTCATTTGTGTGTTATACTGTATAGCACATAGCAGTTGTCCCCTCCCTCCTGTACTTGCAAAACTCAGAAATACATATAATGTTCTCTTACTGCTAAGCAAGGGTATATAGATGGTTGAGTCAATTGTGGAAGGTGGACCAGCATTCCATGTCTAGTCACCAGCTTTGTGGGGATGTCACTCTTGAGGGGACAGCAGTATTGGTAGCAGCAGCATCTTTGCTACTTCCAGATCCAAGTTAGAACTGTATGCCCTTAAAATAAATTATCCGTTGGTGGACTCTAATTCCTCTTCAGCCCTTTCAGTAACTTTGGAAGCACTATGTTGCTACACTAAATCCCTTTTGTTTCAAATATCTAGGGCATGTTCCGTTGTCCATTCTGAGCCCTGATGGATACAGTGTATTAATAATGTTTTTAAAAATGTTTTGAATTTTATGATGTTTTGACATCTTGAAAATTTTGCTATTCAGGGAGAGACTGACTCTCCTAGGGTCTGTCTTACAGATAACAAAGGCCTCGCCTTTCATAGGCAAACAAACCAATAGAACAACGGAGTCTATACCTTCAGTAACCCCCTTTAACTCTCATATACCAGTCCAGTATTTATCTGTCCTAATTCATTCCAGAGCCAGGTATCAGACAACTAGAGACTACTCGTAGAGCCCAAAGCCTACCAGAATGATTCAAACTACCCAATCTGAAACTGTTTACTCTACTCAGTTTTAGTTCTCCTGTAGAAACCGCAATGAAAGCTCCAGTCTAGGCTTTCCCCTCCTTGCTCCTGCTTCTGCCTCCTGATCAAAACCCGGTGCTCCCTAGGTGGCCTTGCATGGTGTTGTATGCCTTCTCTGGGGGAAATGCAAGTGATAAATATCTTCTTTCAATAGCATCAGGCACTTCATGTCATCACTTGGTCACCTCCATAAATTAAAATCCTGTGGGTACAATCATCGAGCCATACAGTTCCCCACTGTGAGGTCTGTAAGGGTCAAGACCTTGCTTACCTTGTTCTCCAGCATGTCCCTAGTACGCAGCTCAGTGTCTGGCAACAGTAGGTTATCAGTAAACAGTTTTTGAGTAAGTGCATGAAAAAATTGTAATATGCACATGCATGTATAAAAATTTCAAAAGATGCCATAAGGCTGCACATGTCAAGAGATATCTTTCTAGCAACAAGTGTTATGTTGTTATAGGCTAGTAGTTACTGTGAGCTAGACTTGATGGAGAAGTCCTGGTAAAAATAAACTGGATTCTGGTGGATCAGAAGAAATTGGATAGGAAAAAAAAGCGGGGGGCATTCTAGGTATGAGTCCCCAGTGCTACTATCACTGTACACTGATGACTAATGTGTACTCACTCCTGAAATGAGGACTAAGTTCCCTTTCAAAGGCATATGGGCTTAAAAGTGAAGGGAAAAGGTCTTGGCATAGTGTTCTTGGGTTTTGCCAAGCCCTAATGTTGTGTTTGGAGGCCTCCTCTGCCCCCAGGCCACAAGAATTCCCCTGTCCCTATCCCATACCCACATCAAGCATGCTTCCAAATCTTCTGGGAAGCCACACAGTCAGCAGTCGGATCTCTGATCCTGCTTCAGAACAAGCAAGGCAAGATCTGAGTTCAGTTAACAGAAATTTCCATGGGGAGCATTTGTCCAGAACATTGGCTGACAGCCTCTCATCCTCCTGAGCTCCAGGAGTGGGTGAAAGGTTTGGTGGACAAAGCTCTCTTCATAGTACAGGGATTACAAGGGACGGGATGTGATTGAGGACATCTTTACCCACCAGTCCCAGGTGGATCAGTGTTACCAGAAAGCCACTAGCCTTATGAGCACTCTTTCACCTGGCAACCAATCTAACCCAATGCCAGTTTCTCATTTCATGGTTTAGCTATAAAAAGAAGTTATTACTGGCTTTAAAAATGGAATATAAGGAACTCTTGGAATTGTGTTAAATAGATAAATAAGGTTTTACCACAGAAGTTCTGACACCAGATTGACTGGAGGTCATCAAATTAATTAATCAGAGATGAACCTTGTTATGTAAAAGTAAGAGAGACAGCAAATGTTTACAGAAGCTTTGCAAGGCTGCAATATCTGTTCTCATACCACATTCAGGGTTAGAAATAAGGTGAGTGGATGAGGCAAAAGCTCTAGGACTTCTGAACGTTTTGTAAGGAGGGGCCTGTCCATGCCTAAGAGAACATTTGAGAGGACTGTGCCCTGGGGGCTGTGCTAGTACTCTGTACCTCCAGACTTCACTTGATTGATGTGAGTTATCTTCCTTTGTGTTTAATTGAAATCAAGTCTGGTCACTGGGGAAGGGGGGGGCCTTAAATTAGGAAATTCCTAATTTTAGAAAAGAAATGTGAGAGTTCACAGCTGTCATATTTAATATGCTCTGAGACCTTATTGCTTTGATGTCTAACCTAAGCCTTCATTCTGTTAAGCTAGTGGATTACATTTCTTAATCTCCCTAAACTTTAGTTTCCTCATCTGTAAAATTTCTAACGACTTGTTATGAGGCTTAAATGAGAAAACTCATATGTATTTCTTAGCCTATCCTGGCACAGAGTAAACCTTCAATATGCATTAGCCATACTTATTATTATTAACATATAAGGCCATCAGCTCAAAGAATTGTGGACAAGTGAATTGCTAAACCATGCTAGACTAGAGATTATAAATCTCGAACATCTCCTAGTCTCTGCCCTTGGCTTGTTGTGTAACCTTTAGGCACTTGCATGAGCCTGGGAGTGGCGAGAGATTGTACTTGGCACTACAGCAGGTCATATGCTAAGGGCTTGGAGGGGGCATGGTTGACCAGAAGCTCATAGGACCTAGGCAGGGTGGCTTACCTGGATAAAAAAGTCCCTCAGTCTGAGGCTGCATAGGTCTGTAGGATCCATAATGAGGGAAGTGGTAGTTGGACTCACCTAAGAGCGCCAGGGTTTGAGAAGAATACTGACAAATTAAAGAATATTACAGGATGATAGATGTTCACTGGACCACGTCTCTTGAGGTCCAGTAAAAGGAATGGAAAGATAGATTAGGGGTAGTAAGATTCAAGCTCCAAGTAATTTGAAGCCTGTTGTAGGATAAAATCTAAGATCATTAGGTGAAAATTATGGAGAGGCATTTTTGGCTCTATTTCCAGTTAGGATGGGAGTGGTAAAACCTTCTAGGAGATAGCAGTGGACTGGACTGCCTTGCAAAGCAGAGTTTCTGAGGCCATTCTCACTGTCTAGGCTGGTTCTCAGGAACATTGAGGCGGGTTCTAACCAGGAACATCTGGAAGAGACTCACTACAGCATTGTGGATGGAAGCAATGGCCAAAAAAGATCTTCCTGAGTAAATAGACTCCAGGAAGGAGTAGACATTAGGCAGACAAGGTTGGAGAGTCGGTGGGGGAAAGAGGAACAGGGAAGGAGAGAGGGCATAAGGGGTGCTGGGAATGGTAAGTCGTTTCCATGGCAGGGGCACAGAAGTGGTGGGGAATGAGTGGAGAGGAGGGCAGAGAGTGCTTTCAGGGCTTTTTATGTTATCTTGAGGAGCTAGGACTTTATGCTGAGGGATATGAGGAGCCCCAGAAGGGTTTTAAGCAAGGGAGTGGCATGGCCACACGGTGTTATAGAAGGATCACTATCATGGCATCAAGGACCTATGTAACGGAAGAAGAGAATCAGTATTTCCTGAGAACCCACCACAAACTTCAGGTAAGAGGGAGAGCATGCCACACCCATGACCATCCTGTGAATGGCAGCCATCTCTACTTCATACATGAGGACATTGAGGACCGCAGGGGTTAAGTAGCTTTCTCAACACTGCCCAGTTATTATTAACTGACCAAGCAGAGATTCAAAACCAAATGGATTTGATTTTAAAGTCTGTGCTTTGCTTCCCTTCAATGAAGACAAAACAAAACAAATCCCCTTTTTGAAACTATACCCAAATATCAAATCTTCAGAGGAATTTTACTTAGCCATCTGCAAGACTGTGATCATGCCTGAGCGTGCCTAGCTGTGGATCGTTCCCCTTTCACGTGACCCATTGCTCTAAGACCCCTTTCCTCCTGGTTGAGATTGTTAGACAAGGGCCAGTCTGATACTCCTTTCCAGGAACTCAGGGTTAGGGTTCTGAGGAGTCAGTTTTCTTTCTGTGTAGCTGGACACTTGAGTGCTAAGGGACAGCTACAGCCCACTGCATGGAGAAGCAGAGAAAGACAACTGCAGAGAGAAAACACTGCAGATGGAGGAGCTAGGACTTTATGCTGAGGGATCTGAGGAGCCACACAATGGTTTTAAGCAAGGAAGTGGCATGGCCACATGGTGTTGTAGAAAGATCACTCTCATGGGGTCAAGGGCCTACGTAAGGGAAGAAGAGAATCAATATTTCCTGAGAACCCACTACAAACTGGACGCTTCAGGTGAAGAGAGTATCCCCCACCCAGAGCCATCCTGTGGATGGCAGTCATCTCCATTTCATAGAGAGGAGAGGCCCAGAGACGCCAGGGCTCTACGGATCTTCTTATGGTCCATCTGGATTTCCTGAGACCTTCTCATCCTAACATATTTCCCCTTTTGGTTTAAGTTAGCTAGAGTTAGCTTCTGTTACTTTGGAAGAAGTATCTCATGGGAGTCAGTCCTGTGCTGAGGACCAGCCACCTTGGTGTTCATGTGATGGTTCTTGGGGATGGTTCTTGAGGTTGAACTGCAATGCCCCTTCCATGCCACATAGTCTTGCTGGGTAACTCTCCTCATAAAATGTTCAAGAAAGGAAGGAGACATTTGCAAAATATAGATGCTATGAGAATGAGCCATTTGGATCCCTGAAATAAGCCTGCATTTGATCCTGGCCCACTCCTATTCAGAGGTTGGCTTCCCAGTCTGGGCATCACTCAGGCTCTTTGTTTCTTGTTTGCTTTTTTTCTGAAGTATCTGGTTGTTGGGTGTTTTGCAGCTCAGGCTCACTTTTACTAATGGAAAGAGAAAAGATACATTACAAACCAAGCAAGCTTGCCTCTTGTTAACCACTAAAGATTTGGCATGGCAACAAGCTAATGCTAATGTCTCAATTCAAGGTTTGGGATTGTATTAGTCAGGAATCTGCAGAGAAACAGAATTCATAGGATATATGGAAAGAGATTTATTATGGAACTTGGCTCTCATAATTATGGAGGCTGAGAAGTCCCACAGTCTGCTATATGCAAGCTAGAGAGTCAGGAAAGTTGGGGGAGTAGTTCCAGTCCAAGCCCAAAAGTCTGAGAAGCAAGGGAGGGTGTGGCACTAATGTAAATCCCTGTCCAAATTCAAAGGCAGAACCAGAAGTGCTGATGTCTGAGGGCAAAGATGGATGTCCCAACTCAAGCAGAGAGATTGACTTCTCCCTTCCTCAGCCTTTTTGTTCTATTCAGCCCTCAATGGATTAGGTGATGACTGGCCATATTGGTGAGGATGATCTTCTTTATTCAGTCTACCAATTAAAATATTAATCTCTTTCAAAAATACTCTAGCAGACACAACCAGAAGCAGCTATCTGGACATCCTTTAGCCCAATCAGGTTGACACATAAAATTAACCATCACAGAGATTATGTGTGAATTGGAGGTCAAGCTAACAACTGAGAATATATGTTCTCAAAAGAGGGAGGCGAGGAAGCAGGTGGAGCAGGGGGTGGTGGGAGATGATGGGTGGCAAAATGAAGAGAGGAGGCTTGGAGGTAGAAGCCTGCCCTCCCCAAGCTGCTGGAGTTATGCCTACCACAGATGCAGTAAACGTCCTCCGGAGAGAAGAGGAGCATTAGTGCTAACTTGTGGGGCAGTTCGTTATTCATGTTGGAAATAGGGTTTAAAAAGTAAGGGAGAAGTAAATGAGAAAAATCCCTGCCCTGCTGCAGAGGGTGGGAGGCCTCAGTGAGTCCTGGGATGTGTTGTCAATGTGGAGTTTCTCCAGGCTGATTAAGTGGAATTAACTCCGTGGTCTGGGATCTTACAACCTCCTGTTGCTCTCATCTCTCCAAACCCTTGTTTTACCTCTACAGAGCCTCCTGGAACCCTGAGGAATTTATTAATGAGGTCCAATTATGAAAAATTTCAGGATTTTAATCAACTTTGGATGCAGAGCTGAAGGTCCATCTCCTACCCCACCCCCCTGAAACTGTACATGAAACAAGACCTAAGAGGAGCTGCATGCTTGATTTCCCCTGGTTCCCCACCTCCAGCCCTCTCACCCTTTCCGTCTACAGCCTCTCCACTCCAACTTTGCCGCATCCCCCACCCCTGGCCGTCACACAGAGCAGAGGACTTCAGTTACTCCCTTAGTTTAAAAACTGCAGGACAGGCAGGCCAGTAGTCCTGGCTGGCTTCTGTCCAAGCTCTCCCCACCCTCATTTGTGGCTTTCATCTAGGTGTTCTGAAGAGACTTTTCCTGGCCATTTCCACCCTTGTCTTCTGCAGCAAACAATCTTCATTTCCTCCTCCAGGATATTTTTGAAGACAGATTAGAGGCTTGAAAAAACACTTGGAATAACTCTTTAAAAAGGTTTACAAAACACTGGTGGAAGGAAACAAAGGCAGTGTGGGAGAATCAGACCCAAATTATGCTCTATTTATCAGCCTGTGTTGCCTCAGGGCCCGGGTAGCTTGGGTTCTTCTTGGCCTGTGGAAACTGCAAACTTCTGGGGCTCAGTCTCTGCGGTTGCTCCTCATGCTGGGAGATACGGCCCCTCCACCAGCTGCTGTGGGAATGCCACATCTGGCATTCCTGCAGCTACTTCCTCTCCAGGGAGAAGCCAGGGATCCACCCTGTGCAGTTTCACAGAATGATGCCGAGACTCCTGGGAGCAGGGCTGTGAGCTGCTAACATCCTCCCGGGTTCTGCAGGGCTTGGAGGCTCCGCTCAGCGGATTAAACATTCTTCTTCTGGGAAGACATTTAAATGGATCGTGACACAGCATGGCCAGGTTTTCCAGAGCTGAAAATTCCTTTTATCAAACTGGGAGGCATGGTTATTTCTTCAATTTTTTCAAAAAAATGAAACTAAGTCATCTGGAAAATTGACCTTCAGAAGTGGGCGCTTTGGCCCTGCCTCTTTGGTGAAGCCTTCCTTCCCTGTCCACTGTAGCCAAGAGGAACTTCTTAAATTAGCTAAGATTCTTTTGGTTGCAAGCAACTGAAAAGCCACTTTATCTCCAAGTTGAACAAATTAGAGCATTTGTAGGCTCCTGAAATCAGGGTGGGAATAAATGTATTCTCAGGAATAAATGGAACCTGTGGGGTGCTGATTCTGGCTCGTGCTAGTTCTTGAGAGCCAACTGCTTGATTTTGAGGGATTTTGTAAGCCAGTTGTTAAATACAACATTATGAAAAAATAAATGATATAAACTCATGAGTAAGAATTATATTAAATACAAAAGTAATAAATTCTAAAACCTCATTACTTCTCAATTATTTTACTGCATTTTGCTATTATCTACACCTTTGAGATTCTTCATATCTGTGGTGTTGGTATGGTGGAAACCCTGTCCAGTGTTGCTGTAGTGTGCTAATACGTGTGCTATTACGCATCTCTTTCCAGCTCCATATATGTTGATGTCATGTTGGAAGCTTGAAAATGGCCATAGTGGAGGCATTTAAATCATAGAAATGAACAAATGCTTAAAACCAGAGTTTAATGTATTGTTTTGTTGATTGTCTAGATTCTAGACTTAAGAAAGTGATGAAGAAAATGTTGACAATGCAAATTGAACTTGGAAGTATGTTGTATCTGCAGTTCTTACATTGTGAATAGCATCGAAAATTGCTAAGATCTTTCAGATTTTGAGAACAATTATTTGACTTGACAAAGCAGTCAGTCATCATTGAAAAGTAAGTCATGCTCCAGCATGTGTCTGTGTTGATTTCATTTCATTTTACTCACAGAAAGAGAATTACCAACCACCATTCGTGTCAGAACTACATTTGGAGAACTAGTTGTTAAACAATGACCAGCACACTGGTGTCTTTGATGTCCCTTATTTCATATTTCTAGTTATTTCTTGGTATTGGCTTTCTTTCCTCAGACCAGCGTCTTCCAACAGGCTAGAACTGTGTGTTTTGGCAACCTCAAAGTTCATGTGCCCAAGCTTCATTTCACAAGAGGGTCAGAAAGAAGGAATTCTCTCACCTTAGTTCCAATTTGAAGACACCAAGGAACTCTGATTGGTTTGATTTGTATCACACGACCAGGAATGCACAGTTCTATGACTGGCCCAATAGAAGCACATTGTCTGTGTGTGTGTGGGCGTGTGTGCATCCGTGCACGTGCACATTAGGGACAGGGCGATCTTGAAGACCAGATCCTCAGAAGAAAGAGGTTGAGATTGAAAGAAAAAAAAACAGGAGATGTAGACAGATGAAATAATAGATGTCCTTTTTACCATGTGACCATGTGAATTTAGGCAAGTTATTCAATCTTTCTGAACTTCAGTAAAATTGAGATAATTGAATCTCTTTCATAGGGTTATTGTGAGGATTAAGTAAACAATGTGCACAAAGCATTTTGCATATAGCAAATACTCAGATTATAGTTGTTGTAGCATTATTTGAGGTCGCATCATTTTTCCTAGAATGTACACTCTGAGAGAGTAGGTTTTTTGCTAATATTTTATCCACTTTTAGCATCCTATATAGCATTTTTCTTACACAGCATAAGTGAATATTTTTAGAAAATTTTAATAAATACTTCTAGCAATAACATCTTCACTGAGATAGACTCTACTGTAAATCTACTCTGCCTATTATGTACTTACCGTTTAATAGATAACGGAAATCACATCCTAGGCCTCACATCCCATCAAAAAGTTCTAATGGATTGAACATTTCTTTGAGCAGCAAGTAAGTGTGCATGCCTGGAAAACCTCAATTTTTCCTGCCTGTTTACAGACCAAAAAAAAAAAAAGAGAGAGAGAGAGAGAATTCTTTGATCTGGGACAGATCTGCAGATAATCACTTACCTGGAACATATTTCATTAGTTTATATCTGGCTGGTAGAACTTTTTGTTTTCATTGTCTGTGTTTTACTTTGAGGAGAAACAACCATTAGTGGCTGGCTTTTATTTTGTATTTACATGCAAAAAAAGAGACAGAGGAAGCTTTCAAACTGAGGCCCCAGGTCCTGGGGACTAGAGTATGCTTTATCTCTAGTATTCCTATCCAAGTTCCTGAAGCTCTGGGTGAGACAGCCTGGGCCCTGAGCCCTGGGCCTTGCTTTGCCTGTTTTTTCCATTCTCTGCTCTAGACTCTTCCCCTGTCTTATCTCTTTCTAAATCAGGGTAGTTCCTACAGTTAATTTGCCCAACTCACTTTGCATAATTTTTCCTCTGAGTTACCCCAGAAATCTCTAAGCAGGTTCACTGATTCCCACTCCAATCCTAGCCTCTGTCACTTACATTTCCAGGTAGCGGCATTCAGTCAAGTGGTTTGCTTCGTTTCAGTTTGTGCCCATCTTCTCCACTGAGCAGTCCTGCTGCTCTCGCCTCCCTGTGGAACCACAGGGCCCTGCTTACCCAGTGTGGCATTCATTCCCAACAGCTCCATTTGGATCCAGTGGCCAGCTCCTTCTACCAAGTAGAGCTGATTGGGCAGCAGACAATGGCAAGGAAAACTAAAGAATGTCACTGACCACAGGCCTGCCGAGAGTGAGACTCCTGTGCTCCCGCTGTGTCATTTGGGATTTCCCTTTCTTGTGTCTTCTATGCCAGCATGGATTCAACCTTTGGTTCCATCTGAAAGTGTCCACTGAACAATTGTTATTCTTAAAATATTCTTCGATGTATGTGCAGAACCTCTGAATTCCATTATATGAAGAAATAAAAGCATCCGTTTTCTCCAGTGCTTCATTTTATACCTCAAATTCTGCTGAAGTGACTTAATTTTCTTAGAACCACCCTCTTTTATGCTTTCCTGGTCAACTTCCTTTCCTAGGTTGACAAAGCAAGCTGAGGATTTTCCTATTAAGATTTTTAGTTCCAAGCAACAGAAGTTAATTTACCTGTGTATTTATCTATGGGTGTGCAGGGCAACTCCTTGCTATACTTTCACTTACAGAAGGGCAATAGTGACAACCTAACAATGGTTAGGCCAAAAGCAGGTCCCTGCTGTTGCAGAATAGAAGCTACCACAGAATGAGCATGTACTGTGTGGCTCCTATTGTACCAGGTACTTAATACATGATCTCATTTAGTCCTTGGTATATTATTATAACATTATCCCATTTTATCAATGAGGAAACTGAGTCCCAGAAAGGTGAAGTAACTAGATCAAGATAACATGGAACTAAGATTTGGACTCGGGCCTCCCCAGGCCTAGCACAGTCCTCTCTTCATTATACTGCATTGCTTGTTTTTCTTGTTGATGGGAAAGAGATTTGGGGAATTATCTTGGTGTCCCTTAAATCGCACCAAGCCAGCATCTGTCTGTGTCCAAGGAGTCAAGCAGTGAGTCTTGTGTGTGTACATTTTCGCACATTCAGAACTTTTGGCTCATGCCTTTACCATCACTGTTTCCCGCTGATTCTAGCAGACAGATGGGCCTCTTTCCCAACCTGGGTCATGAGCACAGTGGTTCATGAAGGATTTGTTCAGAATCCTGATTCCAGGTATAATCTGCATGAGCCCCATTGAGAAGGAGCCCCTTCTTGGAGGGTATCAGTGCTCTTGTGGATTGGCAGGGCTGGTGGGGTGGGGTGGGGCTGGGGAGTGGGCCTTACACAGGTCATTCAGCCCAGGGCTACTGAATGTGTCACCAAACCCATGACTCTGCTTCCATGCTGTTCCACAGACCCATTTAAAGAGCAGCATATGAAAGAAAACATTAAAAAACATAATTTTATTCAAGAATACATTCCAAATGCCTTGGTATTGAAATCGCTCCTTCTACACCTTAAATTGATTTCCCCTAATTTGGTTTTCCAGGTATATGCAAAGAAATCATCCCTGTGTTTCAGATATTTGAGGTTTCCTAAAACTTCCTGTTCATCTCTTCTAAGCAAACCTTTGCTTTCCCCCCAGTCTTTTAGGTATTTCCTAGTCCATTTGAGCTCTTAGCCGGTTTTGCGTTTTTCTCTGCATCTCATCTAAATGTACCACCTGTTTAGGTTTTACTGTGATAATTAACAGAGTATATTAATATGCCCTGCCTTGGAAATTCAATTTTACAAATATATACAAGTGGCTCTTCTGTACACAGCACAGCTATGTGCTCTGTAGGGTAAAAGAATGGGCGCTGGCAGGCCCCCACTCTTAACTGCCTTACCACCTGGTAAAATAAAAATGTAATTGTCTCAAAATTAAGTCTTAGGGTTCAAAGGGAAATATCTCTCACAATGATTTCAAGGTATCACTTTTCAGATTTTCTTTTGTCTTTAAGACAGACAGCTTGCTGTAATTGATAATTTTTCAGACGATTTGGCCTCAGTGAAATCTCTTGTACTATCTTCCGTGCTGATGTCTCCCTTCTCTGAGTTATTTTAGTGCATATGGCCAGTACTGCACAATTTATTTGTTTTCTCCTTGTTTCCTGTGTGTATCCCTTTTCTACTCCCAACCAAGATGTAAGGTGGGGAAGGCAAGGACAATCACTATTATTTTTCTCTCCCTTAATATCTGCTAAAATGCCAGATAGTTATGCAAAAACCAGCTGGTTTCTTGGCTTATGGGCTGACACCCAGAAGAGCTCTTCTTCTCTCTAATGTCTACACACTTCTGATTTGCTGCTTTTCATCCACCAACAATGGGCAAAATCGAATGAGAAACTTGTTAGCCTTGTAGACAAAATAAGAGTACTTAGCTCTGAGTGATATTCTAAAAGATCTCTTATCAATGAAATTTACAACCATGAAATATAGATGTTTAACATATTACTGTCTATTTTGTCTGCTCAGAAGCTTCCCTTTTCCAACCTCATGCTTACTTTTTGGTTATTTTAATATTTTGAACTGGCTGAGGTTAGACAAGTAAGTTCTGAGTAAATGTTGTGCCATCATGGCCTTCCAAATAAGTTTAAAAATTGCTTTTTAATAATTTTCAGATTTAATTTTTCAGATCCAGAAAATGGGGGCTTCTTGTGACTTTATAGCTTTTGATTGATGAATGGCG
This sequence comes from Mandrillus leucophaeus, assembly GCF_000951045.1. Taxonomy (NCBI): domain Eukaryota; kingdom Metazoa; phylum Chordata; class Mammalia; order Primates; family Cercopithecidae; genus Mandrillus; species Mandrillus leucophaeus. The sequence goes on from NW_012106531.1 coordinate 820,041, forward strand.
TGGCTGGATTTTTGGTAGAGTTATGAAAAATCTAATAAAAATGTGATATTTATAATCCAAAGTATATTATTTTGTTTTCAACTATCTGAAAGGATTAAACCATTTACATCCTAAAAATAATGCAAACAAATCCACAGAGTATAATTATACATTAAAGTTTATACAAGATAATTCTACATAAGAAATCATTTCAACAAATCTCTGTAACTAATAATTTTTTTTTTTTTTTT
>NW_012106531.1:820320-858799 GCF_000951045.1 Mandrillus leucophaeus
CAGTTTCTCTCTTGTTGCCCAGGCTGGAGTGCAATGGCACGACCTCGTCTCACTGCAACCTCCACCTTCCAGGTGGAAGTGATTCTCCTGCCTCAGTCTCCCAAGTAGCTGGGATTACAGGTGTGCACCACCACACACAGCTAATTTTGTATTTTTAGTAGAGATGAATTTTCCCCATGTTGGTCAGGCTGGTGTCAAACTCCCGATCTCAGATGATCCGCCCACCTCGGCCTCCCAAAGTGCTGGGATTACAGGCGTGAGCCACCACACCTGGTTGTAACTGATAATTTTTTATTGGTATTTAACAAAGTGATACAATTCATAACAGTATTCTCCATTGGTTATGAATGCAGAACAGGAAGGGATTTGGAAAATCAATCCAGGTATACTGAAGAGGGAAGATTACAATTGCACTTAAAAAAAATCTTTCAAACCAGGGATTGGAATTTACATGAGATAATATTGGATTTGTTCTTATGGAAAACTCAAGTTGGTTTTGGTGGCACAGACATTGGAAATAGACTTCTTCCAATGCAAGACAGTTCCATTAGGATTTATTGAGTGCCTACTATGAGCATTATTCCCACGCAGACCCTCAACCAAGTATTAACCAGACACAACATTGCTTACTTTCAAAGATAACAATGAAATTGAGGATATGAAGGCTGATATGGCCTTATACCCCAAGCAAGTATTTATTGAGTGCCTAATGTGGGTCAAGAACCATACTATTATACTACATCCTTTTTTCATTTTATTATTATTATTTTTTCAACAGTCTCACTTGTTGCCCAGGCTGGAGTGCAGTGACATGATAATAGTTCACTGTAATCTTGAACTCCTGGGCACAAGGGGTCTTGCTGCCTCAGCCTCCTGAGTAGCTGGAACTACAGGTGTGCCCCACCACACCCAGATAACTAAAAAAAAATTTTTTTTTGTAGAGATGGGATCACGTTGCCTGGTCTAGTCTCAAATTCCTGGCCTCAAGCAATCCTTGTGCCTCAGCCTCCCAAGTGCTGGGATTACAGGCATAAACCACTGTACCCGGCCCCATTCTTGATTATAGACGAGGAAACTGAAGCTCAGAGAGGGTAGCTAATTTGCTGAAATATAGGAGCCAGGGTTTGCAGTCAGCCTAACTCCAATGATGGAGCTTCCTTTCTGTCCCATTGTCTCCCATGTGGCTACAAACAGAATTTCCTGCCTTGATAGGATCCTTTCTCCCCTTCATTGCGCTGGGGGTACCACAGTCACCTGGGGCAGGAGCACCACCTACAACTACATAAGATGGAGACCTTAGGGCTTAGTTGTCAGGAATAGTCAGTACACCTTATGAATGGGAATTCTAGTTCCCTGGCTTAAAGAAAGTTTGAGAGAATTGGCACTGGTATTAGCAAGAAGTACTTTGAGCATCTCAGATGAAAGGCTCTACGTGAGTACAGAGGGTGGCTATTAGAGTCTGGCATGGAATTTTATATGAAGGAGAGTGCTTACTAATTATAAGATAGCTACTCATTTGTAGATTTATTTTCTAGCTTAATCTCTCATTGTTGCTATTACAAGGACTTAGAAAAAAATGCCCAAAGGTTTATGACCAAGATTCAAAAGCTAAGCTTGCATGTCCTGAATAGACCTATCTGATTAAAATAATAAAAATAATAATAGTAATTAGAATAAATTCTGTTTATACCTTGTCTTTGCCTGAATGGCTTTAGAGTCCTGTAAAACTTTGCCTTTAGTATCTACGTTCGTTCATTGGTCTGTGCTTGCCTGAGCATCTGAGAACATTTTAGAAATGTTAGAAACTGACAGGACCAGAGAATTTATGAGGCATCATCTTTGGAGCATACCTGTTGGGAGGAGAAGAAGGGAAAGCTGAACTTTTTCCTCCTGTAGCCTAGATGGCCACAAATCTTCCAATTCCTTTCATGTTCTTAGCCAATCCTGGTTCAGCCCTAGATTGTTATTATAAAGTCCCCTCGAGTTAATGTTTCCCTTTGTCTATTGTTTAATTTAAATGACCCAGGCAGTGGCTCAGAAAGGAATGCAATTCTCATAAAACATTTTCCCACATTAAACAATCAAAAATTATTTGGGGGGAAAAAGAGAGAGAAAAAGCAGGAGTAGGAACTTGGAGTTTTGGGAAACCTTTTACAGAAATTTGATTGGTATTTTTCTTTTCTGGCTATAAATAGAAAGCCAAGGAAAGGTTAAGTGCTAGGGCCAAGGTCACAGAGTAGATGGGAGCTGCCAAGCAGGAGTGGACATGGACTGCTCAGGTCATGAGGTGCACATTCTTTGTGTAAAAGAAGATTTCAATATTCTTTATTTTGGAGTCCTGTCTTCAAAAATCATCCATAGATACCATCTACCAGCTTCTTCTTTCTCCCACCTGTTTCCCCTTCCTCTCTCATATAATTTCCACTTGATTGATTATTTAAAAATGCAGCCAGTGGTCTCCTCAGTCACCTCCCTAACCTCATCGTGCTATACTAATTAAGGTAATGATAGTTGCTCTAATAAACTCACCCCTAATTGTACATTGGATTGAACAATATAATTTTTTTTTCTTGCTGATACAGAGTCTAAAATGGTTGTCATGACTGATAGGGCTCTATCCTCCAAGCAGTGGTCTGGGAACCTGATCCTTTTGAAGTCTTGTGGCTCTACCATCTTCAACATTTGGCTTCCGAAGTCACCCTGAGTGCGAGCACCCAAGGATGGAAAACAGCACAGAGAAAGACAGGCAGAAGGTCGGTATGTGCCTGGTCTAGAAGTGACCCATATCATTCTGTTCACATTACTTTGGCTAGAACTCATTCAGGTGGCCACACCTAGCTATAAAGGAGTCTAAGAATTGTAGTTGGCTCCATGTCCAGAAAGAAGAAATGGGATTGTGATCTGACCAGACTGCCTGGCTTGATCACTTTCTCCAGCATTGGCTTCTGTGGTTCCTCTTCCTTTCATTGGATGCTTTTACTGATCCTCTTACGTCCTTTCAGTAGCAAGTACAGCAGACTCTCCTTGGAGAGACTTTGGTCTTCCTTTGTCACCTCTTCTTCTCCAGACTCACTTTCTGTGGGAGCCCCTTGGCACCTAGCCTGCTCCTAGACCTGAGTGGTGCTTCTACAGGGTTCTGCTTCCCCTTTTCAAGCTTCTCTGTTTTGTATACCTCATACATTGCAGGAGAACAACAAGCTCCCCGTCCTCTCACTTTAGCCTCCTCAGTGCCCAGCTCCCCTATTTCCTTGTGTGCCCACACTTTGTCTTCTAAACTAGAAGCTCTGGGCTGCTATTTAGGTAATCCCATTTGCATAACCCTTTTGAGTTGACAGATAAATTTGTCAGAAAATATACTAATCCCATATACAATCTGAAAGACAGGCATCATCCATGTCAATCCACCCATCAGAAAACAGATCTGGGGAGAAAAGTGACTTTCCCAAGGCTATGCTGTATACACAGGGTGAAGATTTAAGCTCAAAGCCTATTACTGCTTTGAATTTATTAGGGCTCTTAATTTAATTCACCTAAACCACCTGTTGCAAGGACTTGCTCTTGCTGCCTCTATTTTTCCACTGCCCCAGCCTCTTGCCTCTTCTGCTGTCTGTGGCCAAAAACATAGAGCACCTTCATGCCCTGACTTCATATCTATATTAGTCTGTTTTCACATTGCTATAAAGAAATATCTGAGACTGGGTAATTTATAAAGGAAGGAAGTTTAATTGACTCACAGTTCTGCATGACTGGTAGGCCTCAGGGAACTTACAATCATGATGGAAGGGGAAGGGGAAGCAAGGCACGTCTTACATGGTGGCAGAAGAGAGACAGAGCACACACAGGGGAAACTGCCACTTTTAAACCATCAGATCTCATTAAGAACTCCCTCAGTATCACGAGAACAGCATGGGGGAAACCTCCCCATGATCCAATCACCTCCTACCAGATCCTTCCTTGACATGTGAGGATTACAATTTGAGATGAGGTTTGGATGGGAACACAGAGCCAAACCATGTCAATGTCTTTAAACTCAAGACTGCAGACTGGAGTGGAATGCCCCTGGAAGGAGCATATGCTGTATGGCTAAGACTCTGAAATGATAAGATTTGTAGACTGGTGAAAATTCTTTAAAATGTTATTTTAATATAGAAGAAGTAGTGTGTGGAGGATGTAGGACTGTGTGCAGAATGTAGGACTATAGATATCAAATGAATGACTGACTGAATAAATAAATAACCCACTACTCAGCTGACAGTTTTTGACGCCCATCTACATAAAATTTTGTGTTTGGAGTTGTGAGCCACACAAGCAATGAAAGAGAGTCCCTGCTCTCAAGGAGACTTAGAGAAGCACGAGAGATAAGACTAAGCCCAAATACTGATAATAAAACAGGGAAATGATAGTGCCAGGGAAGCACAAAGTTCCCTTGTTACTTCAGATGGACTAATAAGAATATACCCAACTGGAGAGGCTGAAGGTTGAGCTCACCAAGGAAGTGGAAATTTGAACTTGTCTTTACATGTATTCATATGGCTATTAACTTGACAATTGATTTAAGCACATACTAGAGACCCTCTTTTAGAGAGGTATCACAGAGCACAGTATGTGCAGTTTTTGTCTTCAGGAACTTACTATCTAGGAAGGGAGAGTCACCCCACTGATAACTGCACAAATCATTGACAGGAGGAATAAGTGTTATGAAGGAAAAGCACACAAGATGTGAGAGTGTATAATAGGGAGACACTATGGAGTCTGCACCTGAGGGATCAGATTTGAATATACTGAGAGAGAGTGGGTAGCACGGAGACCTTCTAGGTGGAAGGAAGGAGGCATAGAGCTCCACAGTAGAGCAGTCTAACCTGGGCTGGAAGGGAAGACAGGAAACGTAGATTAGTACCAGCCCCAGGAGGGCCTCGTCAGGTGTCAAGACTCTAGAACTGATTGGTTAGGAAATGGAAAACCACAAAGGTTGAGGTAATCAAGAAGAACACTTGTGACCCAAACAAGAACAAGGCCACGTGAGAATTACGTAGCTCTTGTTTTTGCACATAAAACTATGCTGGTCCATGTGAGAGGCAAGACAAGACAAGATCAGCAGGAGAGGGGCTGGCCGCATGGTACATTTCAATGGAAATCCTCTCTGTGGTTTCATGACCCAGAGTCTTGGTCTGTTTGCTTGTCTCACAGTGGACAAGAGGCAAGAGCTTAGAAAGCAGATCAGGGAAGAAGGTATTTGTGCATCCCTGTGGGGGAAAGGTGGGCACTTCCCAGCACAGCCCAGGACACTGCAAGGAACAGCACAGAGGAACACACTGCTTTTTGGTTCACAGTATGGCCAGGGCAGAAATGAGACCTTTCTCTACATCCTGAGGTTTTATTTTCTTCGTCTTTCTCAGGTGGAGCGGTTAGGTCAGGCCAAGCCTGGCTCTGTTCTGACACAGTTAACCTAGCAGATTTGAAGTGAGACTATTAACAACAAGAAGAAGGCATGCCCTGCCATGGCAAAACCTCACCATGTCTCCCTGTATGATTCTTGAATGTCTTCTTTAGCAAGGTTACACCTGGCATACAGACCCTACCAGCCACTGACTGCATTCCTTACAAACCCAAACCCATTGGTGGGCAGAGCAGGAAGGTGGCTGGCCACCATCCAGACAGTAAACAATAGAGGCAATTATTATGCAGCCATTAATCTTGTCAATTACACATTAACCCAGGCTGTGTGTAAACAGGAGCACAATCCTCATGCATTTTTTCCCTTCTCTTTCTCTGCCTTTCTCAATGGCTCCCCACCCCACCTCCTCAGAAAATAAAAAGGGACTGCATTCTACCACATTCTCAATATCATTCTTCATTCTGCTTTTTCACTTATGGAAACAATCATACCAATCTGGAAATTCCTTTAACTTGTATATCGATTTTATCTTTGTGTGTGTGTGTGTGATTTCTATTACATATGACACTCTGCTGAGTACTTGGGAAGCTAAGTTTGCTGTTTTCTACAAATCTATGGTTCCTTTTTCACTTTGAGCTCCCCAGTTGAAAAAGGCTATATTCATATATATTACCTCATTAGGTAATATGATGATTGATAGCACAAATTTATTACATGTTTTGAAGTCGCTTTCTAATATACCTGGATAAGGATCTATTTCCTATCTATCTTCGTCTGGGTAGATGCCACCCAAAGACATCCTTGTCCACTTAAAAACCTGTAGCAGTTGGCTTTGTTGTCAAAGGAGATTTTTGTTTTTTAAAGTGAGGAGCAGTTCTGGAAGCAATTAGATCTGGCATTGTTCAGGGCAGATGGTGAAGTGGGCAGAGATTCTCTTCAAAGCCTCCAGCCTTTCATTTTCCTGTGCTCACTCTTCCTTTAGTACACTTGACCTCTCCTTTCCCTCCTCCTTCTCCAAAGCCATCTCTAAGAAATGGCCCACGTCAGTCATTTATCTTTTCCTGGGCATTAATGAGTCTAGGGAATGCTCATTCCTGCTGTGTTTTCACTGAAAGCCTTATCTTTAATTGTGGAATGAAAGGAATTTCAGGTATTGGATCACAGCTCAAAGTTCAAGTTTTTAATGTTCTATTCACATAGTGGTCAGGAGAAAAAAAATCCTTTTTGATTGGAAGGGGGGCAGTTTTCACAGGCCCTCTTCTCAGGCTCTGGTGGTGATCCATCTCTGTTCTCTTCTCCTTGTAGAGCCATTCTGGAGGACAGGACTTGAGGTTGGGGTGGGCAGGACAAGTAGCACAGAGATTTCTAAAACATTGCTTGATAAAGTGTTTGAGACCGATTTCAGTAGAACCCTAATACATGTTAGGTAAGAAGATTTCTGAATCAGGAATGTGAGAAAGGTCTGTTGAAACTGGGCATCGACACCCTTTTTCCTTGGGATATGCCAGGGAATTCCCCAGGAGGCTTCCATGTTCAGGGCAGCCCTGCTACCCTAGTTTTTGGGTGGTGGGGTGGGAACTTGGAATGAGGTCTTGCTGGCTGAAATTAAATTAGCATGTTGTTTCAAGGGAGTCAGGAACATTTTCCTGTTGCTGTGCATAAATCTGCAAGCTCATTTTCTCAGATTTGGTTCATGCATATAAGGTGGTACTACGTATTCACTAGAAAGGGTTCAGACTTGTTACATCTTGGTTCTGTCTCTAGATCTAGGATAATGCATTTATTCCAAACCTTAATTTTGGTAAAATGAAAGAATTGACTAGGCAATCACTGAGGTTCCTTCTAGCTTCAAAAATCCCGATGATCTCTGAGATCCATAAAGTAAAATTAATTGGTGCAATTTGTGAGATGTTATTTAAGTGAAAATTCTTAGAGTCAGGGCACTGGTGAAAGGTAAGAGCCAGGAATGCAGGGGATACTGGTCATTTTCCACAGCTTCTTCCCTCCCAAATTGTAGCAATTCTGGGGTCGTGGGAAGAAGTAGAGATATGGGTGGCAAATCAATATGAACTGTGTCATCAATAAGGTTGTTCACAAAGAGTGGAAAGGAACAGGCTAAGTCTGAGAGAGTTAAGGGAAGCGCCAATTTCTACCAATGACAGTGGGTTTTGTTTGTTTTTTACAAAAAGTGTGTATCTCATTTGATGAAATGATTACATTGAGCCATGGGAAAGTTCCTGGGAGGGAAAAAAAAAAAACAAATTGAAAGTCAGCAGCCATCAGACGATCAAAGTGTTTATTTCACAAATGATCAGCTATTGAAAAAGTGCTCTCAGCCACCAGCTCTTCAGGTTAGAGGTGTCCAGTGAGCATCGTACCTCACAAATCGATGGAAAGACAATAGAAAGAAATTTAGAGGAAGCCGAAGATTTCAGAGTTTATTAGGATTTCTATTTTGGCAGAGTGTTTCTGTCTTCGATGCCACTGTGGGTACTTTCTTCAGGAACACATTTGATTAGAGAAGGGTGTTAGCAGAGCCAGGGTCCGGGGGTGGTTCCCATGGGCCTGTCATCTCTAATTCAGTAATAATTGAGCAGATCCCTTTTGTCCTTAATACTTTGCCAAGAAAGACAGGACAAAAGAAAGGCAAGATACATTCACAACCTTGGAAGAATTTAGAATTTAGCAGAAAATGCAAAAACACACAATGAGTAACAAACTTGGAAAACTTTTAACCTTGCAGCTAGACTGTGTCATCTGGCCAGGTGTCGGGGCTCACACCTGTAACCCCAGCTGTTTGGGAGGATTGCTTGAGCCGAAGGGTTTAAGCCTGCAGTAAGCTATGATTGTGCCACTACACTTCAGCCTGGGTAACAAAGCAGAACACTGTTACCAAAAAACCCCAAAAATAAAAAAACGGTGTCATCAACCCTGATGAGCCATTTCCAGAATGGGGGTCTCCAGGGAGACCAAATAAATTAGTTGGATAAAGGTATTTCTCATAGTATTAACTCACCATCACTCTAGAGCTTGTGTGTTTGTGTGTTTTAGGGTACTAATTCCATACACAAAAATTCATGTATTTTCTAGTTAGAATATTGATAGTTATTACTTTCCTTTGTAATAAAAATATGGATTTGGTGATAAAAGGACTATGGTTTTAGAGTTTAAGTTCCTCCAACTTCTAATATGCACAAAGTAAAGACGAGGAAAGTAGTCTATGATAAATAGGTGATAAAAATCTGTTAATAGGCTAATATTTTTTGAAAATCTAGTCTCTGAAAGGCCCTGTGCCAGTTTGCAAATTCCTTTTGTACTCCCTACTCACATAATCCTATGGGATTGATTAGCCCTGTGTTTTGATCCTCCGAAGGACTCTACCTAAGGGCTGACGCATAAAGTTTTACTGCTCCTTCAAGCGAAACCTGGTGTTAGAAGCCAAAAATTGACAGGTACTTGCAGACCCTCTCATTCCACCCTTACCTGTGGACAGTCCTGTTCCTTTTGTAAGCCTGATAGAGGACAAACTCATTGAATATGAAATGGCTAGAGTTGTTCTTGTGGTTAGCAGCTTTGGAAGGTTTAAATGTATTTGGGATTTCTCCTGCTGCTCCCTGCTTAGTCTTGAAAAGTATTAAGATTAAAATTAAAAGAAAATTGACTAAGTTGCACTTATTCCAAGAATTCTAGGTTGATTTTGTATGTTGCCATGTTACCAAATTAAAGGGGAAAAAAAGCATATGATCATAAGAATAAATGTGGAAATTTTTTTTTACAAAAAATATCTTCCATTCTTGATATATACTCTTTAGGAAACTGGGAACAGAAGTGAATTTCTTAACTGGATTCACAGCATGATGCATAGCCCAGAAACCTATGGCAAACATCATGCTTTGTGGTGAAATGTAGAGTGCCTTGGGTCAGGTTCCCCAGAAGTAGAGATTGAGAAAGGGAATGTTGAGGGACAGCTCTCGGGTGAAACCTGTGCCAAAGGGAAGGAAGCAGGATAGGGCAGGGGAAAAGGCCAGTCAAAGATGAGGATTCAGATGAAGCCAGCTTCTGCTGATCCCATAGGGAACCCTACAACAGGAATGGCACCACAGAATTATCTCACCTTCAGGCAAAAGGGCAGGCCTTTTTGGTGCCTCATATCTGTTAGTCATTGGCTACTGGACACCCCTGGGAACCAGGCATAGCTTTCTACATACTCTGTTTCCAAGTGGCTGCCATTGGTCAAGGGCAGTTCTCAGAAGAAGAATATAGCTGTGAACTGATAGCAGCTCCTCACCTCTTCTGCAAATGGGAGAAGAGTATTTCAACCCAGTGAAGGAGATGTAGTGGGCAACAACAGTGTCTGCTAATTGACACTTTATGTTAAAAATAATTTAATTGGCTGGGCGTGGTATCTCATACCTGTAATCCCAGCACTTTGGGAGGTGGAGGTGGGCTAATCACGAGGTCAGGAGATCGAGACCAGCCTGGCCAACATTGTGAAACCCTGTCTCTACTAAAAATACAAAAATTAGCTGGGAGTGGTGGTGCGTGCCTACAATCCCAGCTACTCGGGAGATTGAGGCAGGAGAATAGCTTGAATCAGGGAGTCAGAGGTTGCAATGAGCCAAGATCGCGCCACCGCACTCCAGCCTGGCGATAGAGCGAGACTCTGTCTCAAAATAATAATAATAATAATTTAATTCAATTCACCTACAGCTAAAAAAACCTTCATTTTGACCATTTCTGGAGATCTGTCTGGTTCCATATTCCAAGTTTTGATCAGTAAATCTTCCTTCTACCTGTAGAACTTCCTTTTACAATTTTTGTAGTGTAGGTCTTCTGATAATAAGTTCTCTCAGTTTCTTTTTGTCTGAAAAAGTCTTGATTTCTCTTGAATTTTTAGGACTTTTTTTAGGACTTTTTTTCCACTGGGCATACATTCTGGGTTACTAGTATTTTTCTTCCAGCATTTTAAAGGGATCATTTTACTGTTTTCTGACTTGCATAGTTTCAGATGAGATGCCTGCTGTCACTCTTAGCTTTGTTCCTTTGTACAAAATGTTTTCTTTTTCAACTTTCCTCAAGATATTTTCTTTATCTTTAGTTTTAAGTCACTCGACTATGATGGATCTAGATGGGTGTGGGAGTGTATGGGTTTCATTTTTCTCCTCCCTCTTCCTCCTCCTTTTTCTTTACCTTGTTGTTTAATCTCTTTGGGCTTCTCTGAACTCCTTGGACCTGTGGATTTCATTATTTTTTGGAAAATTTTCAGCTGTCATCTCTTCAAATATTTCTCCTAACCTAAACATGTATTAGACCCACAGCTCTTATATGCTCTGTGTTTTTTTAATTTTTTGTCATTTATCATTCATCCCTTTTTTTTCTTTGTGTTTCTGTTTGAGGAATTTCTGTTTATCTATTTTCAAGTTCACTGATTTTGTTCTTGCCTTGCTGAGTCTCTCGATCAGCTAGTTGAAGGCATTCTTTATCTCTGTTATGATGTGTGTCATTTTTAGCATTTTCAATTTTTTTCTATAGCGCTAAATTTCTCATCTATTTTTATGTACTACTCGCCTTTTCCACTAGAGCCTTTAAGATATTATATTAAACAGTTATTTAAAATTCCCTCTATGATAGTTCTAACATCTGGATTATCTCTGAGTCTGGCTCTGTTGCCTGCTATGTCTTTTTTACAATGAGTTATTTTTCTTTGATTTTTGTGTGTCTTCTAATTTTTGATTGATTGCCTGATACAACATGTAGAAAGGTGGAGATTGAGGTGAATAATTCTTTATGCCTAGAAATGGACATGTCCCTTCTGCTGGGCTATTAATCTGGAAGGAGGGGGGTGAGGTTGAATCAATCTAATCAAAAGCTGAATTGTGTTTGGCTTTTGTTGTTGCCATGGTTGCCCTCAGTGTGTCACTGAGTTCAATTCATCTGATTTTACATTGCCCTTGGGGTGCAGGTTGGATTACTGGAGGACTTTTTTCAATGCTTCTACTCCATCTTCAGCTTTAAGATTGCTTTATGCCCTGTGCTTCAGAGACAGTTTCTGTTTATGTTCTTGACACTCATCCAGTCATAACTCCTGTTTCAAGTATATAGCCTGGTGGTGGAAGCAGAGGGTTTCTCTGTTGCCCTGGTTCAGAGTTTGTCTCAGAGAAGCTTTGTGTCTCTATATCTTTTGAAAGCCTTTCTGCATGGAAAATATGTTCAAATATATTTTGACAAGTGAATCAACAAGTAGAGCCTTGGGACTAAAGCCAAAAGAGACTTTAGCATTAGCACTGAGGCGAGATCAGCACAAGGTTTCTTTTTAGGTAGCCAGAGAGTTCTCCTCTTCATTTTTACTCTTGTATAAATGTAGGGAAACAGCCTGGGGCAATGCTGTACTACTCCAGGGGAGACCTTCACATAGAATATAACACAAATTGTATACCTGGAGTTGTGCAACCCAGCAGTCCTGGGTGAGGGCATATTCTAGACGATTGTTGGGACTTTGGGGAAGTTGATTGAACACTGTGATGTACATGGATATTTCTGGGTATTTGAAATGCCTCTGAACAGTTGACTTCCAATGTCTTGGAGTGGAGAGACATGGTAGCTGATAGTGAGATGGGAAAAAAAGTACTGGGCAGCTTTCATGTCTCTGCTTAGGTCTGCTACCCTGTCAATCAATACGCCATACCTAGAGAAGAACCCTCTAGTCTGTTTTTCAATCAATTTCTTTAAGACCCAGATTGAGGAAGGAAAATGTAGGGGGAAAATACCACTTCTATTTGCCTATTCATGGAATGGAAACTCTTTTACTCTTTTCAAAACTGTGCTGGGATGTCATTAATGTTACATTTTTGAACAGGTGACTAGCTAGATCCACTGGGTCCATTTTCCTGCCTCTCCCTGCTTCAGAGGAAAGGCTTGATGACTTTCCTGCAGATGACCTCTGTGCTTGCCCTCCTACAATCCATTCTCTATACAGAAGCCAGAATGATGTTTAAGAAATAGAATGAATCAATTGGTTGATTAATTTTGTAGCAATTTTTATAAAGAATTATTCTAGTCATTACAATAAAGTCATTCACAATGTAATGCAAAAATTCTAGTCATTACAACCGTTGTAGAGTTTTTATTATAGAAAAACATTAGAAGCAACATAAATGTTAAAACTATAGAGGCTCGGAAATATAATATTTTGTACCTATCAAAAGAACATTTATGAAGAAGTTTTAATGACATGGGAAAATGCTTGTAGTATTAAAAAAGCAAGTTTTAAAATGTGTATGTATCTTCTCATCACCACATGGCACATACTGTCAAATCAACCACATAATTGGACGTAAAACAATCCTCAACAAATGCAAAAGAACCCAAATCATACCAAACACACTCTCGGACCACAGCACAATAAAAATAGAAGTCAAGACTACAAAAATTGAATTGCTCAAAACCATGCAATTACATGGAAATTAAATGACATGCTCCTGAATGACTTTTGGGAAAATAATGAAATTAAGGCAGAAATCAAGAAGTTCTTTGAAAATAATAAAAACAAAGCTATAACATACCAGAATCTCTGAGACACAGCTAAGGCAGTGTTAAAAGGGAAATTCATAGCACTAAATGCCCACATAAAACATTAGAAAGATATCAGATTAACAACCTAACTCCACAACTGAAAGAATTAGAGAAGCAAGAACAAATCAACCCCAAAGTTAGCAGAATACGAGAAATAACAAAAATCAGAGCTGAACTAAAGGAAGTCAGGTCATGAAAAATCATTCAAAAGACAAATACCATTTGACCCAGCAATCCCATTACTGGGTATATACCCAAAGGATTATAAATCATTTACTATAAAGATGCATGCACATGTTTATTGTGGCACTGTTCACAATAGCAAAGACTTGGAACCAACCCAAATGCCCATCAATGATAGACTGGATAAAGAAAATATGACACATATGCACCATGGAATACTATGCAGCCATAAAAAAGGATGAGTTCATGTCCTTAGCAGGGACATGGATGAAGCTAGAAACCATCATTCTCAGCAAACTAACACAAGAACAGAAAACCAAACACTGCATGTTCTCACTTATAAGTGGGAGTTGAACAATGAGAATGCATGGGCACAGGGAGGGGAACATCATACACTGGAGTCTGTTGGCAGGTTGGGGGCTAGGGAAGGGATAGCATTAGGAGAAGTATCTAATGTAGATTACGGGTTGATGGGTACAGCAAACCACCATGGCACATGTATACTTATGTAACAAACCTGCACGTTCTGCACATGTACCCAGAACTTAAAGTATGTATATACATATATATAAAGACCAATAAATCCAGGAGTTGGTTTTTTGAAAAAATTAATAAAATAGGCCACTAGCCAGACTAATTAAGAAGAAAAGAGGTAAGATCCAAAGAGATACAATTAGAAATGACAAAGGGAATGTTACCACTGACCCCAGAGAAATAAAAACAACCATCGGAAACTACTATGAACACCTTTGTGCATACAAACCAGAAAACTTGAAGAGGTGAATAAATTCCTGGACACACGTAGCCTCCCAAGATTGAGCCAAGAAGGAATTGATTCCCTGAACAGACCAATAACAAATGCTGAAATTGAATCAGTAATAAATAGCCTACCAATAAAAAAAAGTCCAAGTCCTGATGGGTTAATGGCCAAATTCTACCAGATGTACAAAGAAGAGCTGGTACTATTCTTACAGAAACTATTCCAAAAAATTGAGGAGGAGGAACTCTTCCCCAATTCAATCAATGAAGCCAGCATCATCTTGATATCAAAATCTTGTGCAGACACAGCAAAAAAAGAAAACTTCAAGCCAATATCCTTGATAAACATCAGTGGAAAAATGCTCACCAAAATACTTGCAAACGGAATCTCACAGCACATCAAAAAGCTAATCAACCATGATTAAGTAGGCTTCATCCCTGGGATGCAAGGTTGGTTCAACATATGCAAATCAATAAATGTGATTCATCACATAAACAGAGCTAGAGAAAAAACCACATGATTATCTCAATAGATGCCAAAAAGGCTTTCAATAAAATTCAACATCCCTTCATGTTGAAAACTCTCAATAAACTAGGTATTGAAGGAGCATAATAATAATGGCTCAAAATAATAAGGGCCATCTATGACAAACCCACAGCCAACATTATACTGGATAAGTAAAAGCTGGAAGCACTCTCTTTGAAAACTGGTACAGGACAAGGATGTCCTCTCTCACTACTTCTATTCATCATAGTATTGGAAGTCCCAGCTAGAGCAACCAGACAAGAGAAAGAAAAAAAGGGAACCCAAATAGAGAGAGAGGACATCAAACTATTTCTGTTTGCAGACAACATAATTCTATATCTAGAAAACCCCATAGTCTCAGCCCAAAAGCTCCTCCAGCTGATAAACAACTTCAGCAAAGTTGCAGGATACAAAATCATGTACAAAAATGACTAGCATTGCTATACACCAACAACAGCCAAATTGAGAGCCAAATCAGAAAGGCAATTCCATTCACTATTGCCACTAACAAAATATAATACCCAAGAAAACAGCTAACCAGCAAGGTGAAAGATCTCTATAATGAGTTACAAAACAGTGCTCAAAGAAATCAGAGAAGACACAAACAAATGGAAAAACATCCCATGCTCATGGATAGTGTATTAGTTTGTTTTCATGCTGCTGATAAAGACATACCCAAGACTAGGCAATTTACAAAAGAAAGAGGTTTAATTGGACTTATAGTTCCACATGACTGGGGAAGTCTCACTATCATGGTGGAAGGCAAAGAGCAGCAAGTCTCATCTTACATGGATGGCAGCAGGCAAAGAGAAATGAGGAAGATGTGACAGCAGAAACCCCTGATAAAATGATCCTATGTCATGAGACGTATTTACTTCCAGGAGAACAGCATGAAGGAAACTGCCCCCATGATTCAATTATCCCCCACCAGGTCCCTCCCAAAGCATGTGGGAATTATGGGAGTTCAATTCAAGGTGAGATTTGGGTGGGGACACAGAACCAAACCATATCATTCTGCCCCTGGCCTCTGCCAAATCTCATGTCCTCGCATTTAAAAACCAATCATGCCTTCCCAACAGTGCCCCAAAGTCTTAACTCATTGGAGCATTAACTCAAAAGTCTGCAGTCCAAAGTCTCGTTTGAGACAAGGTGAGTCCCTTCCACCTATGAGCCTGTAAAATCAAAAGCAAGCTAGTTACTTCCTAGATACAATGGGAGTACAGCCAGTGGGTAAATAAAACCATTTCAAATGGGAGAAATTGGTCAAAACAAAGGGGCTACAGGGCCCATAAAAGTCTGAAATCCAGTGGGACAGTCAAATCTTAAAGCTCCAAAATGATCTCTTTTGACTCCATGTCTCACATCCAGGTCACGCTGATGCAACAGGTGAGTTCCCATGGTCTTGGACAGCTCCGCCCCTGTGACTTTGCAGAGTACAGTCTTCCTTCCAGCTGCTTTCACAGGCTGCTGCTGAGTGTCTGCAGCTTTTCCAGGTTCACGGTGCAAGCTGTTGGTGGATCTACCATTCTGGGGTCTGGAGGATGGTGGCCCTCTTCTCACAGTTCCACTAGGCAGTGCCCCAGTAGGGACTCTGTGTGGGGACTCTGACCCCACATTTCCCTTCCACATTGCCCTAGCAGAGGTTCTCCATGACAGCCCAAGCCCTGCAGCAAACTTCTGCCTGGGCATCCAGGTGTTCCACACGAAATCTAGGCAGAGGTTCCCAAACCTCAAATTTTGATTTCTGTGCACCTGCAGCCTCAACATTACGTGGAAGCTGCCGAAGCTTGGGGCTTGCACAGTCTGAAGCCATGACCCGAGCTCTATGTTGGCCCCTTTCAGCCATGGCTGGAGCAGCTGGAATGCAGGGCACCAAGTCCCTAGGTGGCACACAGCAAGGGGACCCTGGGCTTGGCCCACGAAACCACTTTTCCCCCCTAGGCCTCCAGGCCTGTGATGGGAGGGGCTGCTGTGAAGACCTCTGACATGCCCTGGAGACATTTTCCCCATTGTCTTGGGGATTAACATTTAACTCCTTGTTACTTATGCAAACTTTTCTGGCCTGCTTGAATTTCTCTTCAGAAAATGGGATTTTCTTTTCTATTGCATTGTCAAGCTGCAAACTTTTCACACTTTTATGCTCTGTTTCCCTTTTAAAACTGAATGTTTTAAATAGCACCCAAGTCACCTCTTGAATGCTTTACTGCTTAGAAATTTCTTCCTCCGGATACCCAAAATAATCTCTCTAAAGTTCAAAGTTCCACAAATTTCTAGGGCAGGGGCAAAATGCTGCCAGTTTCTTTGCTAAAACATAACAAGAGTCACCTTTGCTCAAGTTCCCAACAAGTTCCTCATTTCCGTCTGAGACCACCTCAGTCTGGACATTATTGCCCATATTGCTATTAGCATTTTGGTCAAAGCCATTCAACAAGTCTCTAGGAAGTTCCAAACTTTCCCACATTTTCCTGTTTTCTGAGCCCTCCAAACTGTTCCAACCTCCGGCTATTACCCAGTTCCAAAGTCGCTTCCACATTTTCAGCTATCTTCTCAGCAGCGCCACACTCATTGGTACCAATTTACTGTGTTAGTTCATTTTCATGCTGCTGCTAAAGACACACCCTAGACTGGGCAATTCACAAACCAAAGAGGTTTAATTGGACTTACAGTTCCACATGGCTGGGGAAGCCTCAAAATCATGGTGGAAGGCAAGGAAGAACAAGTCCTGTCTTACATGGATGGCAGCAGGCAAAGAGACACAACAGCAGAAGCCCCTGATAAAACCATCAGATTTTGTGAGACTTATTCCCTACCAGGAGAACAGTATGAAGGAAATTGCCCCCATGACTGAATTATCTCCCACTAAATCCTTCCCACAACATATGGGAATTATGAAAGTTCAATTCAAGATGAGATTTGGCTTGGGACACAGAGCCAAACTATATTAGATAGTAAGAATCAATATCATTAAAATGACTATATTGCCCAAAGCAATTTACAGATTCAATGCTATTCCTATCAAACTACCAATGATATTCTTCACAGAATGAGAAAAACTATTTAAAAATTAAAATGGAACTACCATGTGACCCAGCAATCCCATTACTGGGTGTATAGCCAGAGGAATATAAGTCATTCTACCATAAAGATGCATGCCAGCAAATGTTCATTGCAGCGCTATTCACAATAGCAAAGACATAAAAATCAACCTAAATGACATCAATGACAGATTGGATAAAGAAAATGTGGTACACATACACCATGGAATACTATGCAGTCAAAAAGAATGAGATCATGTCTTTTGTGGGAACATGGATGGAGCTGGAGGCTATTATCCTTAGCAAACTAAAGCAGGAACAGAAAACCAAATACCATGTGTTCTCACTTATAAGTGGGATCTAAATGATAAGAACTTATGAACACAAAGAAGAAAACAACAGACACTTGGTCTGTTGTTGATGGGGGAGGGTGGCAGGAGGGACAGGAGCAGAAAAAATAACTATTGGATACTGGACTTAATACCTGGGTGATGAAATAATAGGTAGAACAAATCCCTGTGACATGTGTTTACTTACGTAACAAACCTTCATATGTATCCCCAAAGCTAAAATAAAAGTTTTAAAAAGCATATGTATGATTGTTTCTTAACTGTGTAAAAATATAAGGTTCATATAAGAAAAAGGCTGAATGAAACCTACCCAAAATATTAGCCATTAATTCTGGGTTGTGGGATTATGGGAGATTTTCCTTTAAAAAATGGGACAAATTCTTTATAATCTTCCTGATTTTCCAGCTTTTCTTTAGTGAGGAAATACTACTTTTAAAATCAGAAAAAGTGAATAGGTAACAATGTGAATGTGATATTTAGCAATTACTAAGGACTAGAACGAGTGTCATTTTTTCATCAGTGATTATCTTTATGTGAAAGCCCTCAATTTTTGTATAAGTATTGAAAGAAATCATACTATTTTTGCTTCAAGTATTTTATGGATATCTTACATACTAATATTAGCCATGATTCATTGATTCTGGATTCTTGCTGTTATGGTCCAAGTACACTATTTATGTATATATGGAAGGAATGCAATGCTTTCTGTGTTAATATTTCCCCCTCTCTTTTTTGGTTAGAGGCCAGATCTGTGTGACTTAAGTAACGTATGTGGTTTGTTTGTTTGTTTTCAGTATTTTCAGTATTAGGAAACTCTTCCAGATGAAATCCATTCAACTCTTTCTTGGATAAATGAGCAGAACAGTCAATCAGCATTTTTGTTAAAGAAGTTTCCCAAATGGGAAATGTTTCTCATGAGTCTCAAAGAATGTTGCAGAAATTTATCTCAATTTTGGAGACATAGGTCACCAGTAGTTCTGTAAATATTTTCCATCCTCAGGAAAAGATCTTGCAGTACTCGACACAATATCTGACCTAGAGGAGATCTTTGATAAATATTATTATTATTGATATGGTTAATTTTTGTATTAGTACTACATCATTGTGTCTGTAGGCCATAATGATGTCCTGTAGTGGATGATGTCATTTGAGTAGCATATTTGTTTCAAGAAACAGATCAAGAGTCCCTAGATTACTTTCGTTTAATCACTGAAGTTCAAGGTTTTACTTTTGTTTTTCCAATACCTGTTTCACATATTGAACATAGACATTGGACATCATTTATTTGACTTGAGAATATTATAGAAGGAGAATGAGAGATGCATGTAGATGATTTTGTGATGGACACATCAATGTTCAAGATTCCTCTGATCTTTTCTCCCCATTATGGGACTGATCTCATATGCCACATTATTAATTCCCCCTTATCCAGCAAAATCTGGAGGATGTCTACCTCAAAACCTTTTTTTTTCTTTTTCCCCTTTAGTGATATTGGCAAGCTGAGTTTCTCCAATGTCATGAGAAGTTCCTCGATCACATCTGGATCTTGATTCTTCTGGAATATATTATTAGAAAGACAGGAAAGAAATTCTTTGGGTAGAGTCATCCTTGTATTACAGATAACAGTTGACCCAAGTCAGACACATTTCATTCTAAGGCATTTCCATGTAACTAAAGACAGTGTAAAATGATTTTTTCCCCATTACCTGTGTGTGTGTGTGTGTGTGTGTGTGTGTGTGTTCCCGTGTGTGTGTGTGTATGTGTGTAGGAACTGGGTCATGTTGGCAGGTAGGTCAACTGCTGCCACAACTTTAAACAAATAAACAAAAAGTTTAAACAAATAAACAAAAAGACAATACTTAACCACATGGGCAATTGATAGCAAATCGGGGCTCTAATTGGCACTGGTCAACCACTATATAGTGGGAGAATGTAGTATGCTGTAGCTGTGGCTGAACTACAGAGCAGGTCAGTGGCTCAGCCTCCTGGTTCCACCTTCCCAGGGGAGGCCTCCCTGCTTCAGAGGAAAGGCTTGATGACTTTCCTGCAGATGACCTCTGTGCTTGCCATCCTACAATCCATTCTCTACACAGAAGCCTGAATGATGTTTAAGACATATAATGAATTGATTGATTGATTGATTTTGATTGATTTTGTAGCAAATTTTTATACAGAATTATTCTAGTCATTACAATTAGGTATTTTTTTGTTTTTTGAGATGGAGTCTCACTCTGTCGCCCAGGATGGAGTGCAGTGGCTGAATCTCAGCTCACTGCAAGCTCTGCCTCCCGGGTTTATGTCATTCTCCTGCCTCAGCCTCTCCAGTAGCTGGGACTACAGGCGCCTGCCACCAAACCCGGCTAGTTTTTTGTATTTTTTTAGTAGCGACGGGGTTTCACCGTGTTAGCCAGGATGGTCTCGATCTCCTGACCTCGTGATCCGCCCATCTTGGCCTCCCAAAGTGCTGGGATTACAGACTTGAGCCACCGCGCCCGGCCACAATTAGGCATTTTTAAAAGAAATAGGCTGGGCACAGTGGCTCATGCCTGTAATCCCAGTACACTGGGAGGCTCAAGTGGGAGGATCACTTGAGGTCAGAGGTTCGAGACCAGCCTGGCTAACATGGTGAAACCCCTGTTTCTACCAAAAATACAAAAAGTAGCCAGGCATGGTGGCCCACACCTGTAGTCCCAGCTACTTGGGAGGCTGAGGTGGGAGAATTGCTTGAACCCGAGAGGCAGAGGTTGCAGTGAGCTAAGATTGCACCACTGCACTCTCCCTGTAGACAAGGGGAAATGGCACAGGGTGAAGACCAAAGAGAGGTCAAAGAACAGGTTATGGCGCTTTACAAAGTTAGGGTAAAGTCTTTGGATGGTATTTAAGTGTTATGGGACTTCCTGGTAGACATTTCCCCTTGTCTACCGTGCCCTGGCACAGAGGGTTTCTTTTGGCCTCTGGAAGTGGTTAAATTTGTTGCTGCGTTAGTGCCTTGCCTCCACCTGCTCTCTGCCAGCAATATTCTTCCATTTCCCCACACATGTTGTCTCTGTCTTGTCAATCAGAATTCACCTCCTCAGAGATACTTCTCTGATTGCCTAGTTCATTGATGATTATCATAACCCTCTATTTTCAATTCTCTGCATAATAGTTTTCACTCTAAGTTATTTTTATTTCTTTTTTCATTGTCAACCTCCCTCATCTGCCAATGCCTGAATAAAAGCTTCATAGGTACAGAGACTTTGTCCAGTCTTATGAATCTCTAATCCTACTGTCTAGAACAGTGCCTGGTACATAGTAGGCCTTCAAAAATAATTGTTAAATGAACAAATAAATGTGAAATTGAAGCAACAATGCTGACCATAAAACATTATTGTGAAGATTAAATGAGATAATGTCTACAAAGTGCTTAAAATGGAAATGGCACATAATATATTCAATAAATCATTTTTATTATGAGTGTTGTCATTATTATTTTCTTATTTCCCTGGTTTTTTCCCCCCAGTCTTTATAACTGGGAAGTTCTTTCTTTGATGTTAACCAATTCCTGCTGCAATTATCTAATTTTCCTTTCTGTGAGTCACACAGAGTTGTAATTCTTCTGAGCTATTTGAAAATAGCAAGATTAGCTTTTGGTATTCTTTCTTCCAAGTCGAATAATTCTAATTCTGTTCATCTTTTCCTACAGGTATTACGCTTGAAGAAGTTTAAGAATACTTATGCTATCCTGATCTGAGTCCTGAGGCAGGGCTACTGAACTGAACCATCAACACATACTAATTAGCAAATTCCTGCCCAGCTCTAATTTATCCAGACATAAAGGAAGCTACCCACACACTAGTCACTTGAAAATGACAACTTTGCAATAATAGTTCTCCCCACTCCTAATGAGCAGGAGAATCCTTGCACAGACATTCTCATATACACAAAAAAATAACATTGGCTGCTAAGGGGTTCTGGTCTGTTCAACTCTTGGTTCCTTAGATATTTTTAAATATCTCCCCTCACTACACGTTAGATTTCTCCATTCATAAAAATGACATGATCATTAAAATTAGTATCTGTGAAATCATTCCATATCTGAAGTAAATACTATATTCCAACATGATCAGAGAAGTCATTTGTTCTGAGTTTTTCAACACAGAGGGCATTTATGTTCTAGGGGTTTAATGTTTAATTTAGATCTTAAGAATTGAAAACACTATGATTGCTATACTTTTCTTTTGTTACTTTGGACAGGACTTTATTTAGGGACCCTTGATTTTGATAGAGGACAGTTGCTATTTCATTAAAAAAGAAAAAATAATGTACAAATCTACTTAATGTATCAGAGAAGTTGATGGAACTTTTTAACAGTCTGAGAAACAATTACCATTTACATATTATAGAACTGTAGATTTGGAAGGGAATTCATCAGCTCACTCTGGGTGCGGCCAAACTTACTCATGTCTGGCTACTTTCCTAAGTTTCTTCTCAAAATGGAATGTACATTTAGAGAAAAGAGACAAAACAAGAGCATGTAAAAACATCACAAATGCCAAATTCATATATTTTTATATATGTTATATATCATAAATACACTTTTTTCTCCACGATGAAGTCAATTATCCTTTTTATTTTCACTCTTCATACTAAAACATTGTGAGATTGAGGCCAGTTTAAATCTGAAACACTATGGAATATTCATGACTGCAGCCTGACTAGCCATTTTGTTAAAGCAATTTAAATGATATTAGAAGTAGTAAAAACAACATTGATACTACGAAGAACCAAAATTAGTGAGATAAAAGATAGAACTGAGAAAAATCCAAAAATAACTGAGGAAAAGAACTGAATTGCAAGAGATTAGAAATGACATTATGGCTATGAAGAATAGTCAATGGAGATTTAATACAGAGAAAATAGCAATTCATGGACAAGAAAAGAGAAAAAATAAAACATTTAATGATATAATGTAAGAAAACTTTCCTAGAATGAAGGACAATCTGACTCTGCAGATTGAAAGGGATTATTGTAACCTGGGAAAACTTAATAAATAACAACCCATATCAAAGTATATTCTGGTGATGTTAAATAACATCAAAAAAGAAAAGGAATAAAAGAAATGTCTGTAATCATTCAACAATAGAAAGAGAAGCAGATCACTATTACTTTATTTCTACCCCTACTTCCATAAAAATCAGCCCACAAAAACAAAAACAGGCCAACAGTTTAGCCTGATCTCAAGCACTTCAGGAACATTTTCTGATGAAGACAATGGAATAACATCTAAAGAATGCAGAGGGGAAAGAGTGTCACTCAGCCAAGATGTCTTTCTCATGTAAGGGAAATACTAAAATATTCACAGGAATGGAATTATTCATGTACCCTTCCTGGAAAATTTTTTGAGAAACATAACTCAGCTAACCAGATTAAATGTAGTAACAATAATGTAAAAAGAAAGAAAGAATCCTAACTTTGTAAGTGAAATAAAAAGAACTAGAAATAGCATCAAATTGACTTAGATTTTAAATTAAGGGCAATAATTTTAATTGAAAGTATAGAGAAATGTCTTCTTATACTGACACCTGAAATTAATATTTATAAAGGCAGGACTGAGCTGGTGGTAAAGTGGGAAAACAATTAGAGGCCAGAGACAGAAGAAAGGGTGATACCACAGGTAGAAGTGAACTCTGATCTGTGTTTGCCTTGTGCAATATCCCCTTATACTCTCTTAAATCCCTGGAGGATTTTCCCTAAATTTTGATGGGCCAAATATTCTCAAGGGACAGAAGCAAAAACTGGAGCTTAATCCAGGGGAGGGTGGATTGAATACCTTCGCATAAATTTAGAACTCCTAAAAGATGTCATCTTCAGTGAGTAAAAAATCAATGAGACAAAAAAGGACTATTCAATTAGAAGTAACAGGGGAAAATTTGTTGTCCTTACAAAGGGTAAAAAAATTAAAAATGACTTTCTCTTTACACCTTACACAAAAATCATTTCCAGACGCATTCATGACTTAAAAATGGAAAGGCCAAATTTAAGCCTTTTAGAAAAAAATAGGAAATATCTTCATGATTTCGAGGTAGGGAAAGACTTCCTATGCAAGACACCAAAAGCATCTAAACATAAAGGAAAAAATTATTATATTTGACTATATTAAAATCAAGAACTTCAGCTTATCAGAAGAAACCTATTTTCTCTGAGAGAGAGAAAATAAGAGTTATAAAGAGAGAGAAGATATTTGCCACACATGTGACCAAAGGGTTAGTCTCAGAATGCAAAAAGAACTCCTTTGAATCATTAATAAAGAGATGAATAAACTAATAGAAAAATGGGCAATTTTCATGAACAGTCACTTTCTAGAGGAGGAAATACAAACAGCCAATAAATATATACAATATTATTGCTCTTATTATATGTCAAGACAATGTAAATAAATACTACAATAGTATCCTTTCATATCAGATTAATAAAAGTTAAAAAGTCAGTTAATACCAAGTGTTGGCAAGAAAGCAACAGGAGCTTTCAAAGGCTGCTTGTGGGAGTGTAACTTGTTACAATCACTTTATTAAACAATCCAGCACTAACTGGTAAAGATGAATATGTGCATACTCTATGACCCAGGAATTTATCTTCTATGTATAAATCTTAGAGAAACTTTTACAGGTGAACCAGGGCATGTTCAGAAAAGCATTATTCCTATTAACAAAAATCTTAAAGTAATACAAATATCCATCAACAATGAATTGGATTGAAAAACTTAAGGATATACATATACTGTGCTACTATGTAGCAGTAAAAATAAATGAACATGCTGTATGCTATCTGTATATGTAAACACATATGATGCTAAACCACAGAAGGAAGTTACAAAAATATAGAATGATTTTGTTAAGCAAAGTTGAAACAAGGCAAATGAAATGATATATTGTTTGGAGGAACACACATGTGGTAAAACTACGAAGAAAAGCAAGGGAATGCTCAGTGCTATTTCAGTGTAGGATACCGCTGAGGGCACAAAAATGGACTGATCAGAAAGCAGCACATGGGCCCTCTGCATAGATCAGAGCAGTGTGAGGAACATGGGTGTCATTTTCTATTCTTTATTAAGTGGTGAAAATATACTGTATGCACTTTTAGTACATACAATTTTTAAGTAATAAACATTTTAAGACGTTAAATGGAAAACTATAATAAATATGGTGAAAAGTGATTTTATTGTAATAGATTGACCAAAGTACAGGTGTACATCAAGAAAAGTAATTTAGGGTAAAAAGTGTTAATAAAAGCAAAGCAAATGATTTTATATGTTGGCTCAAATACAAAATTAAGACAACAATTATAAAGAGGACACCTAGGAGCCAAAAAGAGGCAGCTTTTAAAAAAATAGAATGCAAAGCCCAGAAACAGACCCAAGCACATATAGAAATCCAACATGATTGTAAATATTTTGATCATATTTACTAGGTACATTGCTACTTGAACTTAAATTAACTCCTGATTTAAATGTAGAATGAAGCCATAAATATATGACTCAGAATGCAGCTTAAATGTCACTTCCTACAGGAAGTTTTCTTTGACATCCCTGGAAGTCCATAAATGCCCCTGCTATGGGCTTCCATAGCAGCCTATATGTTCCCCATTACTACAAGTAACATTCTTCATAGCAGTTCTGTGTTCAAATCCATCCTATTCTAACCCCCTAAAAGACTATGAGCTCGATGAAGGTATGATACCGTTCTTGTTTTTGTGTTTTGAGACAGGGTCTCAACCCTGTAGCCCAGGCTGGAGTACAGTGGTGTGATCATGGCTTACTGTGGCCTCCAACTCCTGGGTTCCAGAAATCCTCATGCCTCAGCCTCTTAACTATCTAGGGCTACAGGTACATATCACCATGGCCAGCTAATTTTTTTTTTTTTTTCATTTTTTCAGAGACAGAGTCTCACTATTTAGCCCATGCTGGTCTCAAACTCCTGGGCCTCAAGCAATCCTCCCACTTATGCCTCCTGAGTCACTGGGATTACCCGTATGAGGCATTGCACCCAGCCCCCTATTTTATCTTATTCACTCTGTGCCTGGCACAGAGTAGTTGTTCAATAAACATATGTTAAATTCACACATAAATAATCAAAGAAATGGATATTGATTTGATATGGGGCAGGCCTATGAAAGCAGAAGCCATAGCAGCAAATAATTGAATAATTGACTACATCAGACACAAAAACACAATAATTCTATACCCAGAGAAAAGGCAAATGGCAAAGTCAAGAAATGTATGGTATTGAGATAGAAGAATAGGGAATTAGGGTAACCAAGGGTTAAGGCAGAAGCAAGAGAACAGCAGGTGCAGCCAGTTGTAGGCAAAGGAATAGCAGGTGCAGCCAGTTGTAGGCAAGATTAGGCAGTAAACAAACCACATTTTCACTCCTGTGACGACAAGACAAAAGTCTCCCCTTCAGCCTCGGACTGGTCAGGGCAATCCTTCATAGGGTGTAACCAATTGGAGGCCTCTAAAGGGGACCTAGGAGTGTTACCAAGTTTTTTTTAGCTTAATAAAAACCCTAAAGAATATTGCAATGGGGTGGGGGTGGCTCTTGAGTTGCTTGCTAGAGCCCGCTCCCACTCTGTGGAGTGTACTTTTGCTTCAATAAATTGGTGCTTTTGTTACTCTGTTCTTTTGTTGCTTTGTTTGTGTGTTTTGTTCAACTCTTTGTTCAACAAGCCAAAAACCTGGACAACTTACAGTCAAGACCTTTCATTCGGTAACAGTGTTAAAATGTTAGGCAAAGAGTTACTATCCCTCACTTAAAAAAGCTCTTATAAGTCAATAAGGAAAAAAATGAGCAAAGGAATTTCATACCCACTTTATATATATGCACAAATTTATTATGTCTCATGGATCTATGAATTAATGGGTCTCAGCTGGACAATTCTTGCTTGGCATCTTTCATGAAGTTGCAGACAGGTGTTGGCTGGGGCTGCACAACCAATATGGCTGACTGGCATGGTCAGCAGCTCCTGATGGCTGATGGTTGAGAGCCCAGATGAGGCTGTTGACCAGAGTGCCTATGTGTGGCTTCTCATGAGCTTCTCACAGTGAGATGCTAGGTCCGTCCTACCAGTGAGTATTCCAACAGATCCAGGGGAAACTGCACAGCCCTAGTAACTAGCCTCAAAAGTTATTCAGCCTCATTTCTGCCATATTTGCTTTCCAGCTAGGCACTAAGGATAGCTCAGATTTCCAGATGGAATTAGATTCCCATCTAAATGGGGGAAGCAGCCCATGTGTCTAGGAAGTGCAGGCATGGATGGCAGCCATCTTTGGAGGCTATCTACCACACCAACCTATCTGTTGCCTGCTTATTGAGCTATCCTGGACAGAAGCACTCAGATTTCTGTCCCAGGAAAGATGTACATCTGTTCTACTGGATCTTGGTTTGAAACCACTTGGTGTTCAGTGGCCCTGTAATTTGTGCTCTGCTCATGGTTTTATTATTTCTCTTTAAATCGTAATTTCTTTTTCAAAACCAGCTTACTTCTAGAAATCTGTAGTGACTTTTATTTTATTTATTTTATTTTTTTATTTTTTGCAAATGATTAGCTTTGGTAGTCATCCTTAAGGTCATCTAGACAGTGAAGGTGGCTTTTGAAAAATGATGACCAGGTCTGCTTCCTCCCACCTTTTTGAATTGTCCCTTGCAGTTCTCAAGTTACAGGAAATTTTGTCATGTTTGCTTGCAGTGTGTGTGTGTGTGTGTGTGTGTGTGTGTGTGTGTGTGTTGGGGGAGTGTCACTTCACTGGGAAAGCTCTTTGAATCTGAAAGACAGTTTTGCATTTATTTGAAAGCTTTTATTTGTGAGCTTGAGTAGTCCAAAGTGTCCTTGTCTACAAGCCCCGCCTTTGCTAACTCCTATTATTATCTTGCTACAGAAGGTCATGCCAACTGCTTAATTACATGGAAAGTTATGAAACAGCTAGGGCACCAGAACATTGTTCAACTGTGGGCTCCTAAAGGAAAATAAACTCTTCTTACACTGGGAATGGCTGCCAATAACCAGGCAAGTTTGTCTGTTTGTGGCCACATGTATAGCTCGCTTGTATAAAGGGATTCTGTGGTTGGACAAAAATCCTGGATTCACCTTTGCTAATAGCACCAGCATCTTAGTACAATAGAACCCTTTTAATTCAGAGAGAGATTAAATCTGACTACTTCAAGTCAGACTTTTCCTTTCATTCAATGTAAACAATAAAACCTCTCTATGAAAGCTTTCCTGCTTCACTCAGAAATAGGCTAGTATGTTTCATGGTATATCCCTAATCAACCGTTGGTGTGATAAAAACGTGCATTTATTAGAGATGATTATGTAGTTTAGGTTACTATAATCCTCCTGCCCCTCAATGATCAGGAAAAAACAATTTGTGTGAAGAAAATTCATGTTCAGAAAAGTGAAGGCTTTTCATTTGGTTCAACCTGTCAGATTCTTGTTTTGGTCTAATTCTCACCTTGAAAACAAACAGACTTCAGCATTTCATGCATCGCCTTTGCTTTATCCGCCTTTATACGAAGACCACGCTAATTCTAAGTAAACTCCTTGGAGAGTTAGGCACTGAAAGAGAAACAGAAACAGACCCTTTGAGAAAGAGTTTCTCTCCTGAAGAAGTATTTTTCACAAGGAATAACTGGGATAGCCACTAACTCTTGCTTCTACAGGAAACAGCTTGCCCTGCTGCAGAGGGTGGGGCGCTCTCTTATTTCTCTAAACACTTTTGGAGGAAAAAAAGAATCAGGCTCCAATGCCAAAAGACAACTTTAACCCTCAAATCCCAGAACCTAAGGTCAACCAAAGGTTACACATGCAGTGCTTAAACCAGAAGGTTGGCAAACTCTCCAGGCAGCGTCTGTCCCTGCTGAAATCTATAGCTGAAATCGAGGCCATGGAAACAGGGCTTGCACATTCTAAGTCCAAGGTACCTGTGATTTATGAAGTGGTGTGAGGCACTGGTCAGGACATAAAGTTAAATACTGAAAAAGACTCCTGCTCCCACGGCTGCCCTTCCTTCTTGAAACCTAATTTAGACCATATCAAAGTTTTTATAAAGACATTCCTGATACCATTGTGCTGTAAATCCTGTCTGATCCAACCTTCAAATATTTATGTAAACTGAAATATGTCTGGAAAGAAGTCAAAACAAAACAAATATGCCACACCATCTCATTCCAGCAGGTCCTTCCTTCCTCATTTACATTCAAGCGTAAACCTCTCCAACTGGCTTCCAACTGTTAGGGCTGGTTAATTAGTGATAATTGCAGAGACTATTTCTTTGAATGCCCTGATGGCCTTATGTCTTGCAACCAATTTAGCCTGGAGTTTTTAGCACGTGTGAAATGCGTTGGTAGCATTAAAAAAAAAATCATTACAGATAAGTGCAGTTGGTTTAGTCTTCCTATGACCAGCTGTAGCAATAATTAGTGCTTTTGAAATATCTACAGGTTGGTCCCAATGTATTCCTTAAGCTCTGCACTCAGCCTTTGCTTTTACTCTGTCATTAGAGTGGGTTGTTTCTTCTTGGGATCCTTATGGGTGAAGTGCTCTCAGTTTCAGATGCAGTTTGCTAATGATAATTTGCGTCACTTGTAAGTTGTAGCAACATGAAGATCTCATGGTCTATCTTTTAGTCCATGATATCATGTAATTAGAGAGAGTGGAAAATAGGAAAGAATTTAAAAGTGGCTGTGTACTCATATTACAGCTTTAAAACCCAAGGGAAGAAAAGAGGAGGCAGCCATTTGTGTTAAGAATGGAATGCTCTTATACCCTTTGGAAGGTATGTTGTACTCTTTTGACACTGGAATTAAAAATGGAAGTAAATGATCTTTGTCCACACAAAATTTGCTTCTTTAGGTTATAGTAGTTTGGGGATTTTATTCATTCATCCACACTTATTGCACACTAAGACTGTGCTATGTTTAGAGAGATGAGAATGAATGAGTGAATGGGTCACTGAACCTGCATGGTGGAGTTCACTTTCACATACCGTATCTTATTTGAGATTTACTACAGTTCTGGGAGGTAATGAAAGGCAGGTGTTAATTACCCAATTTCTGTCCCTTGCAGGTGAGGAAACTGAAGTGCAAAAAGGTTAAGTGACTTGCTCTTTGTCATACTAGTGGGAGCCAAGATTAGGAACCAAGGCTCTGACTCCAAGTTTAGTCTTTTTCCCGACATCTTGAGGTCTCAACGTTGGGAAATGGGACAAATACAAATAGGCTTGTAAAAAAAAAATGGCAGCCATGGTCACATTCCATTGACGAATTCAGTTATATATACCAGAGCTAGGTCTTCTGGCCAGTGAGAGATGCAAATATATAGGGAGAACACAGGAGTGATGAGAGTCCCTACAGACATGGACTGTGCTCCTGTGTGAAGCTTATGGGGCCTTTATTTTGAATTAAATAGACATTGCTTCAAGTTTGTAAATTTTCTTAGGAAAGGTGATGATGATGATGATGGTGAAGAAGAAGAAGACACAAATAACAGTGACTGAAACAACAGCCAGGGGTTATATTTAGTGAGTGTTTACTATGTGTTAGGTGCTCATCTAAGCACTTTAAAAAATATTAACTCTTTCTTTCTTTCTTTTTTTTTTTTTTGAGACAGAGTATTGCTCTGTCACCCAGGCTGGAGTGCAGTGGTGCCATTCTGGCTCACTGCAAGCTCCACCTCCCAGGTTCATGCCATTTTCCTGCCTCAGCCTCCCAAGTAGCTGGGACCACAGGCATCTGCCACCATGCCTGCCACCACGCCCAGCTAATTTTTTTTTTTTTTTTTAAGTAGAGATGGGGTTTCACCATGTTAGCCAGGATGGTCTGGATCTCCTAACCTCGTGATCTGCCCACTTAGGCCTCCCAAAGTGCTAGGATTATAGGTGTGAGCCACGGTGCCCGGTCCAAAAGTATTAACTCTTCTAATCCTCTCAACAACCCTATGAGGTAAATATTATCATCCTAATTTGACAAAGGAGGAAAAGGAGGCATGTAGAGTCAAAGAACTTTGCCCCAGGATGTCCTGTTGCAGGTATAGGATTTGAACTGGCAGTCTGTCTCTAGCACCTTCTGAGCTGTTTTGCCTCCCAATCTTCTTCAGCCGATGCTTCTCCCAATAGATGAAAATATATGTAAAACCTTTCTCCATGGCTTCAACTCTTGGAACTGAAGTCTTTCTCAAAACTTGCCTGACCGCTACTTCTAATCCAGATGGTACAGAGAAGGGGCCAATAAAAGAAAATTTGGGTATGATGTGGGCTCATAGTGGTGAGTAGCTTAGGAGAAGGAGGCTCAGACTAAATGGAGAACTGTGAGAGGCTGTCACCATGTGTCTCCCTATAAAGCGGCTAGTTGTCACACTGCCCTTTGTGCAAAGTGAGAAGACAATCATGGCTGACTGTCCTAGGCCATCAAGAGGGAGCCTACTGGGGGTTCTTTGTGGCTCATCAGTGTGCTCCAAATGGGGAAGAATCAGTTGCATCCAAATTGGTGCAACCCCTCCAGGAATTAGAGCCTCCACTTGTAGATTTCTAAGGAGCTGCCATCTCTCCGTCTGTTTCAGAACTAAAAGCTCTGTGGCATAGGTCTTTTTTACAGGCTAAAGTCCTTTAAATGGGTACATAATGTACCTCTGTTGATTTTTCTGTTGACTATTGCTTTATTATATGGTTCAATCAACTTTGCTTTACACCATTCCATATAAAGAAATAGGTATTGAATTTCACTAAGAGTTTCATTTCAGGCATATTTTGACTCTTATCTGTATGGTCTCTTAACTTTCAATAGATACTCAGTATGCCTGCTTTTAAGTGGACTGTTTCTTCAGTCTCTTCAGATACTAAAGGAGACTGGCAGTCCAAATAGATCTTAAAACAAAGGGGAAGAGTGAAAACAAATTTGAATAAATGTTTGTTGGTGACTAATGTCCTTATATTTATAAAGAGTGCTTAAGAAGTCACTGCTCGAGAGGTGTAGTATTTTGAGATTGAGGGGTGCCTTATGGGGAGATTATATTCCAGCTCACCAAGCTACTCATGCCTGGGACCTGCATTCTTGTCCTCTTTGAGTGCTGCTTAGAGACCAGTTAGTTTTACAGCACAAAGTTAGAAAGTGAGCCAGTGTGGTAAAGCTGAGTAGGTCTAACAAATGTTTTAGGTCGGATTGCTAGAATCACACCCATTATACGAGTTATTTAGGAATAAAGTGTTCTAAGAAAAAACCAGGAAGGAAGTGAGGAAGCAAACAAGTAAGAAGGGAAACCAAGCAATGGTGTGATTTCAGGTGAACTCCCATCCCTTAGCAGAAGGATGCAAAGCTGAGGGACTAACACATAGATCTGGGTGGAACATGGCAGAATTGCTACATAGCCTATTCCTGCAGGTGCAAACCCTGGAGGAAGAGTCCAGATGTGTCCCTGAGGGCTCACAGAGGGGAGAAATTGTGGCATAATTCTGGAAGAGGAGGAATAGACAGCTGTACTTGGAGGCATGGAAGTAGGTGGCAATTCCCTCAAACTGTGAATGGGACAGGGCTTGGGGTGCATCCCCAAAGGATAGACCACTGCTATGCTCTTTCCTGGAAGATAAGAGAGATGAGAAGACTGCTTAGGAACAGAGTGCTCCCAGCCTCGGCATGGAACAACCACTTGTTTTCAGTGATTAATGAGCATCTCAGGTCTGACTACTGTGGAGAAAATCTCCAGGCTCTTGTAGCATTTTCTGGTTACAAATCAAGCCCTGAGTTGACCTAGATGGAGACCCTTGATGGAGAGGAAAGGATCCAAAGTAGGGTTTCCTAATCCATTTTGGGACCGTTTTTTTTGTTTGTTTGTTTTTAGTTTTTAATTTTTGTGAGTATACAGTAGGTGTGTGTTTTTATGGATTATGTGAGATGTTTTGATACATGCTTACAGTGAATAATAATCACATCATGAAGAATGGAATATCCATCCCCTCAGGCATTTATCCTTTGTGTTACCAACAATCCAGTTATACTCTTTTAGTTATTTTTAAACGTACAATTAAACTTTTATTGACTATAGTCACTCTGTTGTGCTATCAAATAGTAGGTCTTATTCATCCTTTCCAAATATTTTCTGTAGCCATTAACCATCCCATCCCCACCTCCTCCTCAGCCACTTACTACATTTCCCAGCCTCTGGTCACCATCCTTCTACTCTCTATCTCCATGAGTTCAATTGTCTGATTATGAGATCCCACAAATAAGTGAGAACATGCACTATTGTTGTTCTGTGCCTGACTTATTTCACTTAACATAATGACCTCCAGTTACATCCACATTGTTGCAAATGGCTGGATCTTGTTCTTTTTTTATGGCTGAATAGTACTCATTGTGTATATGTGCCTCTGTAGGAAATGAGTTCACTTTAGGTGTGTGGACTTGTTTCTTGGTCCTCCATTCTGTTCCATTGGTCTATGTGTCTGTTTTTATACCAGTACCATGCTGTTTTGGTTACTATAGCTCTGTAGTATAATTTGAATCAGATAATGTGATACCTCCAGTTTTGTTCTTTTTGCTTAGGACAGCTTTGACTATTCTGGGTCTTTTGTGGTTCCATATAAATTTTAGGGTAGTTTCTTCTATTTCTGTGAAGAATGTCATTGGTATTTTGATTAGGATTGCATTGAATATGTAGATTGCTTTGTTTAGTATGGACAGTCTAACAATATTGATTCTTCTAATCCATGAACATGGAATATCTTTTCATTTTTTGGTAATATGGTTTGGCTGTGTTCTCACTCAAATCTCAACTTGAATTGTATCTCCCAGAATTCCCATGTGTTGTGGGAGGGACCCGGGGGAGGTAATTGAATCATGGGGGCCAGTCTTTCCTGTGCTTTTCCCATGATAGTGAATAAGTCTCACGAGATCTGATGGCTTATGAGGAGTTTCTGCTTTTGCTTCCTCCTTATTCTTCTCTTGCCACCCCCATGTAAGAAGTGCTTTTCACCTCCCACCATGCTTCTGAGACCTCCCCAGTCATATGGAACTGTAAGTCCAATTAAACCTCTTTTTGTTCCCAGTTTCAGATGTGTCTTTATCAGCAGCGTGAAAATGAACTGATACATTTGGTATCTTTTTCAAGTTATTTCACCAGTGTTTTATAGTTTTCATTATAAATGGGTCTGAAAATTTTTTATATGCCCACTGTACGTTTATAGCACTGTACCTTAATTCTTACAGGATCTCAGTTGAGACCCTATAACTATAACTGTCACTCTCAGCCAGTGGGACTCACAGAGTTTAAGCAGAACACAGCTACTTTCCCTTCCCAAACTACCTCTTCAAATTCATCCTGGTGGCTGACGCCTTTCAGGCAATAGATAGTAGTCTCTCACTCCTAGTTAGAAAAACAGTTTCAGTTTAGTTATTATTATGTCTAGGCAAATGTGATAATAAAAATGTACACTTATTTCGAAGTTAAAGTTTCTATCACTGCTACCCCACCCCAAGCCCAGACCTGCAGTGGAAGAAAGAGGACTGGCTTCTCCATCTTACTGCCTTGATTTTTTCTGCCTTCTCATTCACTCTCTAGGTTGCCTTGGGCCCCTCCTGGGTTGAAGCAAAGGAAGGGGAGGAGTGCAGAGGCAGGACCATCCCGACTTGACAAATCCTAGTGTGCGTCATCTCAGAGCCTACGCGTGTTTAAGGCTGGCTCTACCAGAGAATTTGGCAAGTTCTTCAGGTATAGTCTGCCCATATAGGGATAGCTCATGTGGTTCTCCTGCTGGTGGCATAAAGTTTCTCAGCTTGCGGGGGCTGGTGGTTTGCCACCAAAGGCATGTGGCATCCGTTTGCCACTCCAGACAATCCTCTTGTTTAGGATCCAAGGTGATCTCAGCCTGCCCTCTCTTCTCTGTGGCTGATATCTGATCCATGGGAAACACTCAAGCTTCCTCTACTCTGACTATCTCTGGGTGCACTGTCTGATCACAGTGCAGTCATCCCTCTTTTATTTCACTGGAGAGGTAGCCTGCTAGCCCTTACTACTCACCCTTTACGTGGTTTACGCATGAGACAGACACCTGACCACTGTGACCCCATTTTCAGTCCACACCTATCAGTCTCTTAGAGTGGACCATTTATGCCACCTTCCCTCGATTTCAGATAAAGGAAAAGCACCCACAACCCTTACCCCATGGGTGGGAGTGGGACTCACAGCACTCCCATAGTTCTCTCCAAAAATATTATTCTATTTAGTGCCTGTTCACCTTTCAATTTAGTAGGGTGTACTCTGAGTGTGGCGAATGGCTAATTGTGACGAAAGCCTGGTTTGTAGACACTGCCTTTGCAAACCCTACCTTGTAGTCTCACATTTCGCTTCAGAGTGTGGTGTCTATTGTCTGATCACTAAATATAAGTGGTTATTGATGAATTATTGCATGTATTGATTCATTAACTCAATGAACATTGAGTACATTCAGCATGCTAATACCTAGAATATAGCTATGGTATATGCAAGAATACATATTTTAGAATTGTGAAATCCCTTCTATATATAAAAGCTGTAAGTTATTGTCAATGGTATAGTTTTCATGTTGAGTGGTAGTTGTGTGGATATTTAACATAAAATGAATATATTAATTAATAAGAAGGACCACTCATGGATCAATAACGAGAATACTTCATAAATCAAAGATTATAATTAATCTAATTCTGTATACCCAAGTTTTTTTAAAAAAACCTTCTTGGGGATCTCTGAGTCTAGACACTAAAAGCAACAATCATAAACATTTATCAAGCATGACTATGTGCCAGGCATTGTGCTAAGTGTTTTACAAACAACACCTCATTTATTCTTTTTAACAACCTTAAGATATAGGTAGTAATAGTCTCTTTCCCATTTTATATATGAGGAAACTGAGTCTCAAAAGAGCTAAATAACTTGCCCAAATTCCCATGGCAGAGTGTGGAACAAAATTCAGGTCTGGCTGACAGCCAACCTCACCACTGCTTTCCATACATAAATGTCTGAATATTTAATGGGTTGTGCTCCAAGTCAGGAAGAGACGGTATGTTGACCTGGAAAGAAGAAAGGCGTCGTAGTCAGTCACAGCTCAATTCAGAGATGGCTTCAGTACTGTTAGCTGTATGATTAGGGATGAATTCAAAGTGATAGAAACTTTAACAAATCAATCTTGACCGCTGAGCCCAACTATAAACTGGAGGATGACAAGACTTAGTTTTCAGTGTTGTTGTGAGAGGAGATTATGACTCTGCATCAGCAGGCACATTTGAAGCCTCAATAAATCACACGTATTATTGTTTCATTCCTGCTCTTACCCATAAAATGCCTTGCAAGCAGAGAAAAGGAGACAGGCTAGACTGGGATCTCAGACTCCAGTGATCTGGAACGTTTCTGCTTGGAAGATCAAGTTCCATTGATCTAGAACTTGTCTCTATGGTGGTTAATCTGTGTGGTTGTTAAGCCATGCTAGGCAGTGGAGTCACAGAGCAACCTTGGATGAAGGGTTCAAGATCCGTATTTCTCCTCGAGTTGGACTTCTGAATACATTCTTTTCCCCACCGGAAAACACACACTTCTTCCCAGGGCCTTGGTGCTCCTGGCCAGCATGTGATTCGTATCTGGCAAAATCTCCCTTCTGGCAGGACAGCAGTTGGGTTTTGGCTGGGGTAGACACTGTAACGCTGTGGAGTCACTCTGCAGGGGACAAAACGAGAGAAGCCCAAGGGCTTCCATCCCCCACTCCCTGCCCCTGCAGAATTCTCAGCTGAGTGCAGTAACAGTGTGACTGGGCACTTTAAGTCTGCCATTGTGCCTTAACATCCTCCTTGTCGTTGCTTGTTAGCATCTCCTTTCTGAGAGGGTGGCAGAGGCAGGGCCACATATGAACTTGAATGGTGACGTGGGGTGCTGTTGCTATTTCTCGCCAATTCCCAAACTTCCAGCCGCATATCCAAGTCTCTGGCTTGGAGCCAGGCAGCCAGAGAGGCAGGAGAGAAGGACCTAGGCAAGAAGAACAAGAAGGCCCCACTGCACAGCTCCATCCTCATCCTCTCTGTTCATATCCCTCCAGTGTGGAGCTCAGGTGTGGGGTCCCCAGCACCTCCTCAGCAGACAGCTTCCTGAAGCCCCAGGATGCTTTCACTCCCAGCCCTGCTTCCTCTCCACACCTTTCCCGCTCCTCCCTGCATCTCAAATTGGTTCTTAGAACCGCTGCCACATCCAAAGAACTACTTGTGAAATACCTTTGTGATTACAGTTTATGTGTTTAATTAGAAGCTGGGCATTAAGCTTCCAAACACCACAAAATGAAAGCTTGAGATTCTTCCAACAAACCCCAGCTTTCCACGAACATGGGCTGACTCATCCATCTGTCTCCTTCTCTCCCCCGTTGCCCCAGCCCTGTCTTTCATGCTGAAGTCATTCACTTTCTTCACCTGGATTTGGAAAATTGCTGATGTCTCATTCAGCTTCATTCCTAGGTTGTCCTTCAAAAGCAGGGACATGCAAAGTGGCTGCCTGTGGCCGAGGCAGCAGGAGAGAGGCACACTTGTTGAGTCTGAGAACCTCACAAAGACTGTTAATTAATTGCTCATTTCGACAAATGAGAACAGATTGCAAATGCATAGTTGAACGTGGAGCAGGAAGAACATCTTACTCTTGTAACTTGGTTTTAAACGTTGCATCTAGAAGATGGGGTGATACTGAAAGATGTCACTTATTTCCTTTTATGAATTGAGATAAAATGGTTCTAATTCTTTCACTGTATTCTGGCTTTAGAACCCTGTGAAAGAATGTTTATTCTTTTGCTCTTGGTGGGAATTGGATGTCTGTCGATTTAGCATATGTTTAAAATATTTTAGCTTTGGAAAACTGCCCTGATAGCCTTCTCCCTCTAGTCAAAATTAATCTCATCTTCCCGCAGCTCTCACAGCCAGTGATTCATGGCTCTAATACAGCCCTTCTCATATTCTTCTTTATTCTATAAAGACTTACTTTTCTATAAAGACTTTTATTTCTGTTTGTCTCTTACATCCAATTGAAAGCTCTATGTGGAGAAGAACTCTGTCTTACACATCTTTGTGATTACCTGAGTCTAGTCTGGTACATTATATTTGGCAGCATTCAGTACATATTACATTGAACCTGGAAGATCACAGAGAGAGGGGGATTTTGAGGGTGGCAACAACCACTTTTGTAGCAGATGCTGTTGGTGTCCAACCTATGTCCCCTTGGCTACCCCAGAGTTTGGCTGTAGTCACCTGCTGTGTAGATGGACAACCTCCTGCTTCTCTCTGTCTGTGGGCATTCTTCAGCCATAGAAATGAGCTTGGAAGCAGCCAGGCATAGTGGCTCACACCTGTAATCCCAGCACTTTGGGAGGCCGAGATCGGCGGATCACAAGGTCAGGAGTTCAAGACCAGCCTGGCCAACATAGTGAAACCCCATCTCTACTAATAATACAAAAAATTAGCTAGGTGTGGTGGCAGGCGCCTATAATCCCAGCTACTCAGGAGGCTGAGGCAGGAGAATCCCTTGAACTCAGGAGGCAGAGGTTGCAGTAAGCTGAGATTGTGCCATTGCACTCTAACCCCTGCGATAGTGTGAGACTCTGTCAAAAAAAAAAAAAAAAAAAAAAAAAAAA
>NW_012106531.1:860419-861316 GCF_000951045.1 Mandrillus leucophaeus
TTTCCTCACCTATAACCAAGGAGGCAGCCAAGCCATCCCTAGTATTTGCTGCAATTCTGAGATCCTAAGTGAGATTGTTGAGTCTGGAGAGGTTGGATTCAGTGATTGACTAGGAGGATTGACTAGTTTGTGTGACTGTGTTCTATACGGCAAAGCTTGGGTTCAGCACTTTGGCCAACTTGGATTCCATAGAATTGAGAATGTAAGAGCCCTTCCAAAAGTCATATTAATTGAAACTATGTGCAGTCTGACTTAACTTCCATCTATATGCCTCCTTTCCCTTCTTCTAAGTCGTTTTTTCCCCAGTATTCCCCCAAACAACCACCTTTGTTCAAGTCTAAATGAATGTCTTTGGTTTCAAGATAATTCTCCCTTTTTAAGCAATTTCTGAACACCCTGTCCTACAGAGAGTGGTCTGGGGTGGGGGGAAGAGTGAAAGCTTGGCTTGAGGAAGGAGACTGAGGGGACTGTGTAGGTCACACGTTTGACCAGATCTGCCCCAGGCCCCAGCTTTCTGCACTTTGGGAGTTTTGCTTAGTGTTGTCATAAATTTTAGTACTAACATGGCCAGCAGAGACCAAGTAGCTCATAGCTGGTCCTCTCACACATATAACTGGGCTTCTCCTGTTGGCACAACAGAGTGTGCAGACTTACTATAAGAATGCTTGGTTATCCCGAACTCAGTCCCTGAAGGACAGGTGTATGTTTTACAGCTGCACGCAGGGAATTTTATTCCTGGGCCAGCTTCCAATTGCCCTTAGCTAGGCTTGTGTACCATTTCTCTAGCTCGGCTCCCCACCCTTCCCCCTGCTCAATTTTGGTATTGGCCTAAATGAACAAATATGATCTTAAAAAAAAAAAAAAGCACCCTCATGGCTTCTAGGGGTATTTATTTTT
>NW_012106531.1:861396-870391 GCF_000951045.1 Mandrillus leucophaeus
AAAAAAAGAAAGAAAGAAAGAAAAAGAAAAGAAAAGAAAAAAGAAAAGAGCTTGGAAGGACACAGGTTAGTCTGCAAGTGCCAGGGAATTATTGCCCAAGGAATAACCCTTGGCCAAAGAGGGAAAGGCTTGGCTGGATAAATAACCCAACGTCCTTGCCCTCATTCTGAGGAATGTTCTGCAGTCTCCTAAGGGTTTCCTGCTGGAGTAAGCCCTGCTTGCCCAAAGCTTCTTAACACATTCTCTATTAGCTTTCCTCCCTTCCCTGTTTCATATTCCCTGTGCTCCCCTGGGATCAACAGCCAAAAGAACAACTTCACCCAAGCCCTTACCTCCAAGGAAGTGCCACAGGGGAACTCAAAGGCCCTTAATCATTAAAAAAAACTTTAGAGATGCTGGCTGAGCCATCAATGAGAACATGGATGCATACACAGAACCTACACCTTGTTATCTCTGCTCTTCAAGCAATGGAGCTGGAGAGACACAGAAGCAATGAAGCCGAATACTGTGAGTGGGGCTTCTGCACAGCGGCAGAGGGAATTTCTACTTCTGGCCAGGAAACAGAGCTGGAGCCTTGTAGAAAGGCTCGAGGTAATGCAGTCAAAGGGCAAGCTTAGAGCAGTATATGAAGGAACTCACCAAGGATTAGAACCAGCCAAGGGTCAGACAAACCAAATGAGATCAGAGGAGGAAAGTGGTGTCTTGGCAGAAAGCACTTCCAGACGCATAGTCACAGGAATCTTCAGGAGAGGGGCGAAGAAGAGGGCATGGATTGCCAGGCGCAGGAGAGTCTAAAGCTGATTTGGTGGGGAAGAGTTTGGCTGCGTCTGTGCAGGATCCAAGAGAGGGGGACAGAGGAGCTGGGTGTCTGCTGTCATTGTGGTCAATTAGGAACACAGTCTCAGGCTTGGGTCTCAAGCCCCAGTGATTCAGAACTTGTCTGGTTTTAGCTACTCTATATTCATTTCTTAGAAAGAGAGAAAGAGAGAGAGAGTGTGTCTGTGTCTGTGTGTATGTGTGAAATTTCTCTTAACTGAAACACAGGGCAGAACCCTAGAGGAAACCAGTGCTGTACTTTTCTGCTTATCTGTCAACACAGTCTTAGTGCACGAAGTCTTGGTCTTAGTGGCTGGGCGTGGCAGTTTCCCAGAGGTGGGGGGCTGTAAAAAAGAGAGAGAAAGGGAGACCTGATAGAAGATGGAGACCAGATAGAAGGTATCTGCTACGTGCATAGGTGCCCCTTTCTGAACGGGCTGTTTTTTGGTTACGAGATGCATTCCTGAAATCAATTTTAAGACACTCTGTGTTGGGTGATGTAACAGAAGCACTGTTGGTGCACAGATTTGAAAAATAATGGCGCATCCCTCCTCAGGGTTTGACAGCTTGGTAACTTGCAACGACGTTTTCTTTTAATAATGAAGCCAAGTGCTTTGTCAGACAAAAATAGAACAAAAC
Source organism: Mandrillus leucophaeus (assembly GCF_000951045.1). Taxonomy (NCBI): domain Eukaryota; kingdom Metazoa; phylum Chordata; class Mammalia; order Primates; family Cercopithecidae; genus Mandrillus; species Mandrillus leucophaeus. The sequence continues at coordinate 862,852 of NW_012106531.1, forward strand.
ATCCACTAATTTTTGCAAGCAGGAGTAAGACAACAGTATTGGGAGATCTCAGCTGTAAATGTGCCAGCTCTGGGAAGTTTGGTTAAGTCATTTCACCATTTGCCTATTTCCTCACCTATAACCAAGGAGGCAGCCAAGCCATCCCTAGTATTTGCTGCAATTCTGAGATCCTAAGTGAGATTGTTGAGTCTGGAGAGGTTGGATTCAGTGATTGACTAGGAGGATTGACTAGTTTGTGTGACTGTGTTCTATACGGCAAAGCTTGGGTTCAGCACTTTGGCCAACTTGGATTCCATAGAATTGAGAATGTAAGAGCCCTTCCAAAAGTCATATTAATTGAAACTATGTGCAGTCTGACTTAACTTCCATCTATATGCCTCCTTTCCCTTCTTCTAAGTCGTTTTTTCCCCAGTATTCCCCCAAACAACCACCTTTGTTCAAGTCTAAATGAATGTCTTTGGTTTCAAGATAATTCTCCCTTTTTAAGCAATTTCTGAACACCCTGTCCTACAGAGAGTGGTCTGGGGTGGGGGGAAGAGTGAAAGCTTGGCTTGAGGAAGGAGACTGAGGGGACTGTGTAGGTCACACGTTTGACCAGATCTGCCCCAGGCCCCAGCTTTCTGCACTTTGGGAGTTTTGCTTAGTGTTGTCATAAATTTTAGTACTAACATGGCCAGCAGAGACCAAGTAGCTCATAGCTGGTCCTCTCACACATATAACTGGGCTTCTCCTGTTGGCACAACAGAGTGTGCAGACTTACTATAAGAATGCTTGGTTATCCCGAACTCAGTCCCTGAAGGACAGGTGTATGTTTTACAGCTGCACGCAGGGAATTTTATTCCTGGGCCAGCTTCCAATTGCCCTTAGCTAGGCTTGTGTACCATTTCTCTAGCTCGGCTCCCCACCCTTCCCCCTGCTCAATTTTGGTATTGGCCTAAATGAACAAATATGATCTTAAAAAAAAAAAAAAGCACCCTCATGGCTTCTAGGGGTATTTATTTTTGTTGTTGTTGTTGTGTATAAGTGTATGCGAGAAAGGTGGCACATATGTTTTATAGATTTGGAAAATGTAGATGAATGAATTTAAACTATTTGTCTAAAGGTCAAAAAGTGGGAGCATGTTAACTAGACCTACACTCTTCATTGCCTCCTTCAAAAAGCAATGCTCCACAGTTGATGTGTGTCCGGAGCCTTTGTGCTGGGCCCTGCCTGGTCTAGAATCTGACACTGAGTTCTTTTATGCAGACTTTATACCTTTGAAATTGTCTTCCAATTATTCAAAAATTCAAGATTCCATAGTCTCCTCAGACACTTTTTTTTTTTTTTTTTTTTTTGAGACAGAGTTTCTCTCTGTCACCCAGGCTGGAGTGCAGTGGCACAATCTTGACTTACTGCAGCCTCTGCCTCCTGGATTCCAGTGATTTTCCTGCCTCAGCCCCCCAGGTAGCTAAATAATTTTTGTATTTTTAGTAGAGATGGGGTTTCACCATGTTGGGCAGGCTGGTCTCAAATTCTGACCTCAGGTGATCCTCCCACCTTGGCCTCCCAAAGTGCTGGGATTACAGACGTGAGCCACTGTGCCCAATCTCTTCAAACACTTTCTACAGGATACCTACTATGAGTTCTGCAGTCGAGGTGAAACTTGATCAACAATAAAAGCTACTAGCGAAAAATCTTGTGGTGATAGTGGGCAGGGAGAGGGGGTAGAGGAACCCCTTATGATTGTGGTCTACGATAAATCATTGCAACATTTACCCTTACTACTGACATATTTACATTATTACATTAAAAACAAATGGACTAATTTGTGACCGCTAAGATGGTTTGACCCCTGACTTTCAGAGTAGCCCCTTTGGTTCTGTTTTCTCTAGTCTGACTGTGGAGTCTCAGACTAACTCCAATTTTTCAGCATTTATTGAGTACTTGCTATGCTCTTGGTGCTAGGGCCACACAAATGTTTATTATAACACACCCCTACCTTTGAAAGAAAGCCAACCTGCCTTTCTCAGGTGCTGATTTTTAGGGGATTTAGAAGATAGGAGTTGCTGGGCAAGGTTATCGTTTATGTAGAAGGTATCATTGTTAGGAATCTAATCGCTCTTTTGCTGTGACCCATAATTATAATGATCACACTCATGATGCGCTGCCATTTAGAAAGAGGTTTTGCATGTTCAATTTCATTTGGTCTTTACAACAATCTTTTGAGGTAGGTTACTGGAATACCCTTATCCTCAGTTTATATATAGAGAAACTGAGGCATGGAGAGGCTAGTGACCTGCCCAAAGTCAAAAACTAGCAAGCGGGGAAGCCAAACCTCAAACTTTGATCTCATGACTCTTCTAATTCAGAAGTCTCATTATCATTCTGTCTCTCTTAGAAAAAAGGGAAGAGCCACACCGTGAATTCATCTGGAGGCAGAGACCTTGTCTTTCTTACCTCAGGATCCTCCCTGTTCCCATAATCTCTAGCATAATGGCTGCTATACATCAGGCTATCATACAGGTTTGTTGGTTGAAATCAAATCAAATCTCTCTCAATGAGAGAGAAAAAAGAGATGGCCACCTTTCTCCCTTCATATTGCCAGACATTAAAGATTATGATGATGACCTACTCTACTTTATTCCTGCCCACCACCCTGTATAGAATTGCACATAAATATTTGTTAGTGTGGAACATTTCATTTCCCAGCACTGTAGGGCTTGGTTGGGTAGATAGTAGGCTGAAAGGTGACACTACTGAATTTGCAGCACGCTTCACTCACGTTATAGCCTATTTATCTTCAGTCTCATGACAACTTTGAGGAGTGCACTGGAAAATTTGGACTCTGTGACTGCTCCAGAGACAGGGCAAGTGGACAATTTTAATAACCTCCCTGTGAATGTCATAAAGGCAGGCAGGAGGAGGGGGGTCATGAGCAGTCTTTTCACATCTACCACTACAGAGATAAGCCAGGTACTTGTCTCAGAGTTCAGGCTCCAGAAAACACTCCTCTTGTTTCTATCCTCTAGAATCATCCTTAGCAGAGGACAATTTATTTCACGCTAAAATAAATGCTTATTCCAGTCTGAAACCACAGTTGCTCAACTCCAAGAAATCTGCATAACCTCAAGCAGGTGACATTTCATGGTTTTCTCTTTTGTATCAGATGAATTTTAATTTTTCTCTGAGGTCAACAGGCACGATGCTGAAATACTTCAGTGGATGCTCATTGACCTGAGCTATCCAACTTGCATTCAGCAAGTACAAAATCTATTTCAGATGAGTCTCTGTTCCCATTCTGCCCTGTCAGCAGGGAAGAAAGGGAACAATTATTTGGTGATAATCACTCTGACGGCAGTAATCTCTGGCAGCTGCTAGAGAAGAGACATAATTGCCTCCTACACCCCTAACCTTTAGAATAGAGCTCTGAAAGCTTGATAAGAGGGGCTGAAGATGTGTGAACAGCCTCGAAATAACTTTCTGTCCACTTCCATCACTTGGGCTTTAATTAAACACAATGTATACCTCTTCAGAAACTTGAGATGATGAATATGAAGGAGCTTTATAAGGGCGGGGCCATACGAATGTCACACATTGTCATACATTGTTCAGTTCCTCTTAGCCAAGTCAGGGGTCTTTCAAGGCTGCTGCCCTCAACCCTGCCTTTTCTTCCTGGAAGGAAGGGAGTGGTCTTGGAGAAGAATCATACTTTCTCCTGGAAATTTTGAAAGAGGAATTTGAAGCGGAAGATCTGTGAGTAAATATGGAAGATAAAATTTATATAAGTACTATGGATTGGCAGTCTTATGCCATGAAGCTCTTTCCCCGTGTAAATGGACTCCTTGAAAAGTAAGAAACCACAACAGGCCTTTCCACAAGGGCATTTTCTAGTCTTTTTGCAGGTGTCTGTAGAACTTAACCATCCTCCTTACTACAGGATTTGGAAGTAGAAGGATGCTAATTCAGTTGAATGTTGTGATTTTTCTGGCTGGTCTCTGAAAGGCAGAGAAGAATGAGGGCAAAGAAGCATCATTGGAGGCAGGATCTTGGTGGCACATTTGGGTTGGTTCACTTTCACATTAAACCCAAATAAGCCTATTTTTATATGTTTTGTAGAGACTTTGGGTGCATTTTTAAAAATCTGATAAAAATGTTCTCATATGGAAGTTTTTCTGTTCAGTTTAAACCATTTCATCAAATAGTCTAATCATAAATTGTCAGAGATGTTCTGAAGTTCAAAGGTCCTTAAGAACACATGTGAATTGATTTAATGAAAGCCACAGATCAGCATTTGTTGTTAACCCCTCTCTACTTTTTCCCATCCCTATCTTAAGCTTAAACTCTGTGCATCATACAGGTCACGATTCCTGGTAAGTTGTAAAACGTCCCTTCCTCTTCTTGCCTCTTCCTTTGTCCTTGGCTCCACTTCACGGATGTTGTACAACCTCTTGTCATTACACCTTCCAGTGTCTCCGTGTTATGATCTGGCCGCTGGTTGAAAGTTTATGAGCATAGCCAGAAGACCAAGACCAACTTGCTACTTTACAGGCCTTGTGAGCCTAAAAGCACAATTCTGGGCTTCCTGTGGGAGTCATGCAGCTCCATGGGTACATTAGCACATTAATTTTTTACTCCTACCTCAAGAGTTCACCACCACATTGGGGCCATTAATTTATGTGAGTAGGAGTGTGTCATGGGGCCTTTGAACAAAGGTGCTGTTCTCCTGCCCTGGTGAGTAATGTCACAAATGAGCACTGTCCCTTTAGAGTTGTTCCATGGATGTGAAATAAATCTGCCTTTCCTGACCACCCCCAGATAATAACCTGGTGCAGTAACTGCTTTGGTTTCGGATGTTCTAAAACAGCCCTTCTCGAATCGTAATGAGCTCACAGATCCCCTGCAGGCCTGGCTAAAGTTCGGATTCGGATTCCATAGATGTGGGGCAGGGCCTAGGACTATGCATTTCTAACAAGCTCCCAACCTTTCTGGTCCACGGACCATGTTTTGAGTAGCTCTGTGAGATGGAGCTCTGGGCAGGTCCTCTCTGCAGGGAAAGGTGGGCATCTGGAGCAAAGGTTAGATTCTTTGGTGGTCCATCCTCAGCTCTGGATATAAAAATAGTGCCCTCTTCAAATACTTTAGAAAACTGAGGACTGTTGCTGAATTTTACAAATCGTTTATTATTATTTGTGGAGCATTTATTTTAGAAAAGGGTCTTATTGTACACTTTTGGTAGTCAATGCATTTTGGCAGGCACAGCTTGTTTTATGGTTCTTTATTGAAAATGGCAGATGTTATGCATTTTACAAATTGAAGGTTTGTGGCAAGTTTATCAGCACCATTTTTCTAACATATGCTCACTTCGTGTCTCTGTGACATATTTTGGTAATTCTCACAATATTTCGAACTTTTCTGTGATCATTATATCTGTTATCATGATCTGTGATCAGTGATCTTTGATGTTGCCATTGTAATTGTGTTGGGGCACCACAAAACACACCAATTAAAACACTTAATTGACAATTGTTGTGTGTGTTCTGCTGTTCCACTGACCCATCCCTCTTCCTCCCCTTGGGTCTCCCTATTCCCTGAGACTCAATAATATTGAGATTAGGCTAATTAAGAATCCTACAATGGCCTCTAAGTGTTCAAGTAAAAGGAAGAGTCACACATCTGTCACTTTAAATCAAAAGCTAGAAATGATTAAGCTTAGCAAGGAAGGCATATTGAAAGCTGAGATATGCTGAAAATTAGGTCTCTTGGTCTCTTATTCCAAACAGCCAAATTGTGGGGGGGGGAAAAAAAAAAGAAAAAAAAAAAAAACTCTTGAAGGAGATTAGAAGCGCTACTCCAGTGAACACAAAAATGAGAAAAAAAAAAGAAAAGCAAAACAACCTTATTGCTGATATGGAGAAAGTTTCAGTGGTCTGGATAGAAGATCAAACTAGCCACAATATTCCTTTAAGCCAAAGCCTAATCCAGAGCAAGGCCCTAACACTCTTCATTTCACTGAAGGGTGAGAGAGGTGAGGAAGCTGCAGAAGAAAAACTTGAAGCTAGCAGAGATTTGTTCATGAGGTTTAAGGAAAGAAGCCCTCTTTGTAACATAGAAGTAGAAAATGGGCCGGGCACAGTGGCTCACGACTCTAATCCTAGCACTTTGGGAGGTCAATGTGGGTGGATCACTTGAGGTCAGGAGTTCAAGACCAGCCTGGACAACATGGTGAAAGCCCATCCCTATTAAAAGTACAAAAAATAGCTGGGGGTGGTGGCACATGCCTATGACCCCAGCTACTTGGGAGGCTGAGGTAGGAGAATCGCTGGAACCCTGGAGGTGGAGGTTGCAGTGAGCCAAGATTGTGCCATTGCCCTCCAGCCTGGGCAACAGAGCAAGACTCCATCTCAAACAAAAAAGAAAGAAAGAAAAAAAGAAGTACAAAGTGAAGAAGCAAGTGCTAGTGTAGAAGCTGCAGCAAGTTATCCAGAAGATCTGGCTAAGATCTGGCTAAGATCTGGCTAAGATCATTGATGAAGGTGGCTACACTAAACAACAGATTCTCAAGGTTGAAACGACCTTCCATTAGAAGAAGATGCCATCTAGGACTTTCATAGCTACAGAGGAGAAGTCAATTCCTGGCTTCAAAGCTTCAAAGGACAGACTGACTCTCTTGTTAGGAGGTAAGGTAGCTGGTGACCTAAAGTTAAAACCAAAACTTGTTTGCCATTCAAAAACATCCTAGGGCTTTAAGAATTATGCTAAATCTCCTCTGCCTGTGCTTTCTAAGTGGAAAAACAAAGCCTGGATGATAGCAAATCTCTTAACAACATGGTGTCTTGAATATTTTAAACGCTTTATTAAGACCTATTAATCAGAAAAAAAGATTCCTTTCAAAATATTACTGTTCATTGACAATGTATCTGGTCACCCAAGAGCTCTGATGGAGAGGTACAAGGAGGTTAATGTTACTTTTATGCCTGCCAATAATATTCATTCTGTAACCCATGGATCAAGGAGTAATTTTGACTTTCAAGTCTTATTATTTAATAAACATATTTTGCAAGGCTACAGCTACCATAGATAGTGATTCCTTTGATAGATCTGGGCAAAGTACATTGAAAACCTTCAGAAAAGAATTCACCATTCTAGATGCCAGTGAAAACATTCGTGATTCGTGGGAGGAGGTCAAAATATCAACATTAACAGGTGTTTGGAAAAAGTTGATTCACACCCTCATGGATGACTTTGAGGAATTTAAGTCTTCAGTGGAAGAAGTAACTGCAAATGTCATGGAAATAGCAAGAAAACTAGAATTAGAAGTAGAGCCTGAAGATGTGACTGAATTGCTGTAATCTCATGATAGAACTTGAACAGATGAGCAAAGAAACTGGTTTCTTGAGATGGAATCTTCTCCTGGTGAAGATGCATTGAACACCATTGAAATGATAACAAAGGATTTAGAGTATTCCATAAACTTAGTTGATAAATCTGCAGCAGGGTTTGAGAGGATTGACTTCAGTTTTGAAAGAAGTTCTACCTTGGGCTTCAGAGAAATATTTTATGA
>NW_012106531.1:870958-919188 GCF_000951045.1 Mandrillus leucophaeus
CTTGCTTTATTGTGATGCTCACTTTATTGTGATGGTCTGGAAGCAAGCCTGCCATCTCTGAGGCCTGCCTGTATATCACTTGCTGTTTGTTCACACTGATCATCTTCATCTTCACCTTGTCGGTGTTGCTAATGTGCACACTCTCAATCCATAGAACATTATCTCATCTGGAAAACACTCATAGCTGTGAGGATTAGCAACAATGTTCCCTTGGTACTAACAATGAGCCACAAGTGATTGGAGCAATCATCAATCGGTGGCTCGTGATCTTGTTCTGTCTCAGTTCACATGTCACTGGGAGTCTGGTTACTCAGTGGTTATATCTCTCTCAATTCCCTTTAAGGGAATGATGACTTACCAATGATCCCGTGCTTTCCCTCCATGAAGATTCTTCCTCGGTATCCCTGCATGAGAGTTGGTTAGTAGAATCAACTTCTACCAGCTCCAAGTTTAAATAGAAGAAAACAGTTTCATTTATTTACCTTATTTCAATGGCTTAAGAGGAAAATATGCCAAATTTTCCTTTTTCTTTATTTCTTCTCAGAAGCAGAAGGTATAGACCCCAGACTGTAGGTCTGTGGAGAAAGGACTTCCCCAGCCCTGCCTCTCCCATTTCCTCCCAAGCTCTCCTCCTTTGCCTCCTTCCCCAAGCGTGTCGCAGGTTAGGAGTGGTCCCACAGGGCTGTCAGGGAGGTGGAGAAAGAAATTTGCTAGCTCTCCAGGCTGCCTCTAGAGCTGTGGTCTGTGGTAATTGGAAGGCAGAGGCTAGGTGACCACAGTGGTTGAAGAGTGAAGGAGGATCCAGGCTGTCATTTCCACAGCCACAGGGCTTGGAGGGTGGTCACCTCAGGATGGAAGCCTACAGGAAGGGAATTCCTGAGCTTACACTTGGGGAGTGGGCTGGGAATGGCAGGATGGAGGGGAGTATCTAATGTGGTTGAAGCTCTTGGCACCAGAAAGGCACTGAGCTGGTGCTTCCCACACCTCATCTGATGGAGTCCTCATTACAACAGCTCTGTGAAGCCAATCTTCATAGCCCTGTTTTACAGCGGAGAACCCACAACTAAGAGAGATAAAGCAAAATGGTTGGTTCTACTGGACTGATAAGAGGCATTATCAGTATTTGAACCTGGGTTTGTTTGATTTGAAATCCCTTCACATCCAACTCTACAAAGCAGGGCATTATAGGAACCTTTTGTAACCTAAGGCAGGTGAACAGGGTGGCAGGCTGGCTGAGGTCCAGTACCAGCATTGCTTTGGGTTATAGTTTACGTTGTTTTAAAATCTGCTGCATTTGGTAAATACACATGCTGGTGGTTGAGAGACTAGTTTTGCAGAAATCGAATTAAGTGCCCTTCTAGAATTCCATATGTACTCTGTGCAGAATTGGATTTCTAAATGCTACCTGGCTGTGGCTTGTTACAACAGTACCTCCCAGGTGTTCCAGTGATAGTGCTGATGGCACATCCCTCAATGCTGGTGGCCAGAGGTTCCCCACGGGATGTTTCATAGAAGATCATAGAAGTCAGCTCAGCTTCTTTGTGGTCAAACCACAAAATGCTAAGGTTTCCTTAAACTCTCAGAATTCCAAAGGGTGTGGGCCCACCCTGAAAAAGAATGCTGAGCTCTGTAAAACCCTCAAGGGAGGAACAAATTCTACTTATGGAAACTTGGGCATGAGTTGAACTCCTTACATGTTCATTATGGGGAATTGGAGATTTTAGGTGCAGGAGTTATCTATGCCAGCATGGGTGAGACTTTACTGTGCATAGGAATAAACTTGTTAAAATGCAGATTCTAGTTTCCTGGGTCTGGGGTGGGACCTGAGATGCTACATTTCCCAAGCTCCTTGGTGATGGTAATGGTGATGCTTCTGGTCTGTGGACCGCACTTTGAGTAGCAAGGGTCTACAGTATGGCACCTCTCCCCATCGTTCCTGTTCTCCTTCTCCAAGCTGAGCAGAGATTCATTTCCTTGGGGATAGTTTTATCAGGAAGAAGGGAACATGAAGAAATCTTCTGAGTAAAGTATCTTAAGAAGCTTTATTGCAGCATGCTTTGGATGTGAAAAAGTGTTATAAAGACAACAACAAAAAATGTGGGGAAGGTTTGTAGTCAAATACACTTTGGAAGTGTTGGGTTTAAAAATTAAATAGGCTTCTGTGTTTCATGACTTTCCAGACCTTTAATTACCTAATGTGCATTGTGACTGTCACAGGGAAACTTTTCTTAAATTCATTTGACCAAAGAATACTACTTTTTGAGGACCCTCTTAAGAGCATAGTGTTCACTGAGGCTGACTGTTTCAGACATTGACTTGGGTGGGCACATGAGAGAAGGAACTCTTCCCTAACATATTGTGTAATTGTGAATTTGCTCCCATTCTAAATAGGTTAAGAGTAATTCTGAAATAAATTGAACTTTAGAAATAAGAAAGAGTTGAGCTGTGGGATGGACTGACTGTGGAGTTACATGCACGTAGAATCCTGGGCACATATGACTTTGGAGGAAGAAAACTGATATAAATGGATGAAAAAGAAGTAAAGAAAATGAAACTATTGGAACAGGGATATAGGGCAGGGAGGAGTCACCTAGAACATGCTTGCATGTGGAGAGCAGTCAACTAGGGAGCTTAGTCTATGAGGCTAGCAGGTGTGGAGTGAGGAAAGACTCGGGAAATAGGAGCCAGGCCCATTCCAGGGGATGGCGGGCAGTTGTCAGTGTTTTGGATGCCCAGTGACCGAATCCCTTTCCTTTTGGGGAGGAATTCCTGAGCTGATAAGGCAGAATCTTCTCTCATAGAAAAGTTGAACGTGGCAGAGCTGTGTTTCCTCAGCCTACTTTGCAGCGAGTTTATGGGCACATTAACCTGGGTGCCACCAGTCAGAAGTGCCTTTCCTAGATTTTTTTTATGTTTTATTTTTATTATTCATTTATTTAGTTTGTTGAGATGGAGTTTCACTCTTGTTGCCCAGGCTGGAGTGCAATGGCATGATCTTGGCTCACCACAACCTCTGCCTCCTGAGTTCAAGCGATTCTCCTGCCTTGGCCTCCCAAGTAGCTGGGATTACAGGCATGTGCCACCACATCCAACCAATTTTTTGTATTTTTAGTAGAGACGGGGTTTCTCCATGTTGGCCAGGATGGTCTCGATCTTCCGATCTCAGGTGATCTGCCTGCCTCAGCCTCCCAAAGTGCTGGGATTACAGGCGTGAGCCACCATGCCCAGCCCCTTTCCTAGACTTTGAAGCAGAGCCAAAACAGACACTACGGACAGACCTCCATTCTGGTGCAAGACACCAGTGACTATGCTTAGTTTCCAGAGGCAACAAGGACTGTGGTTCCATAGCCAGCATCCAGCATCCAGGGCCGACCACACACGGTACCTGGAGCTGGCCTGTGCCCAGTAGCAATTGCAGCAGCGTCTTTTGTGGCCTAGCTCTGTGGCCTGATGTGGGGCATCATTCTTGAGGGAGAGTCCTTGTACCTGGTTCTGCATCATTCTGGAAACTCTGAGCAGTCTATTTACTTTTGAGGACTTCCGTTTCATCTTAGACGAAAGAGTTGGTTCCTGTTTCTTGCAGCTTAGAACACTTACAGACACAGAGGATAATGAAACCTCTCAACTCAGCTTCAGAGAGCTCCAGAAAGCATTTTCAATCTTGAATTAAAATTGTAGGGCAGACTTTGGCGTTTATGAAGGAAGGTCTGAGCGACCTGAGAGTCAAGGTTCCCTGAGAACTATGGTGAGCCAATTCAGGTAATAAAGGAAGTAAAGCAACCAATATTACTGCATGAGCACTCACAAAATGCCAACTAGATGTTCTTATCTATATGTTTCTCATAACAATCTTGTGAAATAAACATGATTATCCTCATTTTGTAATAGGGGAAGCCGAGACACAGGGTGTATAATCAGTTGTCCAAAAAGTAGGTGTTGGAGCTGGCATTCCAACTAAGGTCTGTCTGACTCCAATTACTGCTACATCAGGCTCCCTCCCAGTGGTTTGGTCCATATGTGGGGCACCTTCCATGTGTCAGACATGTGGATAATCGTCGCCCATACATGCCTTTGTGGAAGTTAAGATCTGCTGCAGGAGATAGAAACTAACATGTCGCTACAAACTATGAAGGAGTGGTATAATGGGAATATATAGTAGAGAAACCTGCCCTAAATATGAGTGTGTGTGAAAGGAATTGGTTTCTCTGAAGGGATGCTCTTTGAGCTGAGTTTTGAGGGCTGAGTAAGAGAAAACTACTTTGGATAGGAGAAAGACAGAAGAGCTTTCCTAGCAGGGAGAACTAAGTACAAAATCAGACATACCCCATGCTTGGTTTGTACCCTGAGAGCTCCCTCAAGTACAGCATGCCGGCTTTGTGATTTAAATGGTCATCTGCTCTATTAAAGACAGATACAGAAGAGTAATGAAAGGAAAAGGCTCAGAGTTCCAAAGTCACAGAAGATGGAGGATAAACCTTGTTCTTGGGTAAAATGGTTCTGGAGCCACCTGTCTGCCCCAAGTCTTATCCTATCTTGGGAAACGAGCCCCCTCCTGATTTCTGAATAAAGAATGAGAAATCGGCCGAGTGTGGTGGCTCACACCTGTAATCCCAGCACTTTGGGAGGCCAAGGTGAGTGGATCGCCTGAGGTCAGGAATTTGAGATCAGCCTGGTCACCATGGCGAAACCCCATCTCTACTAAAAATACAAAAATTAGCCAGGTGTGATGGTGTGCTTCTGCAATCCCAGCTACTTGGAGGCTGAGGCAGGAGACTTGGTTGAACCCAGGAGGCAAAGATTGCAGTGAGCTGAGATCCCGCCACTGCACTCCAGCCTGGGTGGCAGAGAAAGACTCTGTCAAAACAAACAAACAAACAAAACGAGAAATGTCACAACAGTGTCAAACATTTTGCTGGCTACTGCAGGCACGTGGCTACCAGTGAGGGAAGAGGGGGGCGCATAGCACACATGGAAGCCTGTCATCTATTTTATATGGGCTTAAGAGAGACTCAGGTGCAGCAGTCTGCTGGGTTCTATTTCTCTGGACATTGCCCTTTTTCTTTCTTGGTCTCCTTGGAGATACACCTCATCAAGGTACATGTAGCAGGATGATGTTGTAAATATTATTCCTATTTTTATATAGAAATTTTAGGGGTAAAAATCCAAATATAAGGCCCAAATATATAGTTTTAAAAGCCAACATCCCCGATCTTTGTCTATTAAAATCCCATGTGACATTAAGGTCAAGCCTTAGAGTCACCCCCTCCAGGAAGTCTTCCTTGATTATGCCAAATAGAAGTGATGTCTCATCCTGTGGACTTCCTGATACTCTACAGGGCACCATTGTTGGGGCATAGAGCATGTCTGCTTTGTATGGTAGTTATTTGGGTCTATGTCTTCTTATCTTCGCAGCTCTAGTGAAAGTTTAATGAGTAGAGGCACTATGTACCATATGGCATTGTAATGATCAAAGGGTTTTGTACATAGGAAATGCTTTCTGAAAAAAAATTGCTAACAGAATGGCAGCTGAAAATCAGTTTTTTCGCCAGGTACAGTGGCTCATGCCTGTAGTCTCAGCAATTTGGGAGGCTGAGATGAGAGAATTCCTTGAGCCCAGGAGTTCAAGACCAGCTCCTGGGTGGGCAACATGACAAAACCCAATCTCTACAAAAAATACAAAAATTAGCAAAATTAGTTAAGCATGGAAGTATGCCCTTATAGTCCCAACTACTCAGAAGGCTGAAGTGGGAGGATCCCTGGAGCCTGGGAGGCAGAGGTTGCAGTGAGCTGAGATTACACCACTGCGCTTCAGCCTGGGCAACAAGCAAGATCGTGTCTCAAAAAATAAAAAGAAAAAGAAGAAAGACAACTAATTTTTAGTAAAAGCCTTCTTTTTTCATGATCATCTGAATGCCTACCATATTTATTTATATTGAGAATATTGTTATTATATTTTATTATTGAGGAGCTAAACCAGGCATTGAAAAGACAGGGCTTGGTATGTGTTATGGAGTGAATTGTATCTTCCCCCTCCAAATTCATATGTCCTAATCTCTGATACCTCAGAATGTGACTGCATTTGAAGAGAGAGTCTTTAAAGAGGTAATTATGGTTAAATGGAGTCACTGGAATGGTCCCGCTAGGATTACCAATGTGACTGGTGTCTTCATAAGAAGAGAGTAGGACATAGACATGTACAGAGGGAAGAGCATGTGGAGACCCAGGGAGGAGGCGACGGCCACTACAAGCCAAGGAGAGAGGCCTCAGAAGTAGCCAACCCTGCCCACTCCTTGATCTTGGCCTTCTAGCCTCCAGAATCGTGAGACAATAAACTCCTGTTGTTAGCCTCCCAGACTGTGATACTGTGTTATGGCAGCCCTGGCAAACTAATAGAGTACCTATGATTTTGTTTATTGTGTGGGATAATCAAGGAAATGAGCCCCTTAATAAAGACTTTAAATATGCCTCTGCAGTATAACGTGAGATAGGAAATCTGGATTCAAATCCTGATCCTGCTGCTTGCTCACTGTGCAATCTCAGGCAAGTCACTTAACCTCACTGAACTTTGATTTTCTCAGTTGTACACGTGTGGAAAACGCTATATTTAACTTGTGAGGTTGTGGAAATAACTAAACAAAACAGCAGAGAGGTGCCCTCTTCCCTCACCCTCAAGGATTCCTCCTGTGGTGGATACTCACAGAATGGAGGGAAGGACCCTGGTGTCCTGTTTCCCAGCTCAGCACATGAAATTCTCTGGTTGCAACTTGAACAACAACCTGAGAGATGAAACGTGAGCCAGCCCAGCACCCTACAGTTTGAGGCAGTGCGATATGGGTGCTTGCTTCAGAGCAAGGGCATCTCTGGTCCTGGATGTCCATTTGTAAGTTTACAGGCAGGGCAATTTGCCCATTCCCCAGTCATTTTCACAGCAGCTGGTGTCATAAATTACCACAATCACAAGTCCTCTCAAAGTGGGGCATTCCTGACATGGAATGAAAACCTACAGCCCCCGAGCATCTGATGAGATAGGATTTGTCAGTAAGGGCAGTAGTCAGGCCCACGGGTGTTTGAGTACAAACTCTGGGGTCAGCAGCTGGGGCCACACCTTGGGAAACTGCCCACTTTACTTAGGTTGTTTGGAGTAAAGTAGCTCCGCAGTGGTTCTGAGGAGGAGGCTCCCGGCGCTCTCCCTAGGCGACATTCTGCTCCATGCCTGGATCTGGGCGTCCCACCCTCTCCCTGGGGTGCTGACAGGCAGAAACCCAGGCGTGTCAGGAAGAGCTCAGAGTTGGGCAAGCTGTGAGAACCGTTTCAGCTCAGGGAGAGAGGCCGGTTAAATTTTTGGTTTCAGAGGAGATACTTTCAGGGGGGTGAGAGAAAAGGGAAGAGGCCAAGATGCAAGGTCTGGCTGCCATTGGTCAGGGTCGGCCTGGGCTGTGGTGTTAAGGGGGTTTCGGCAGCCACTGTTGTTTCTGTTGCTCTGGCAACCAGAGGAGAAATACACAACGCCCAGTGCAGGTGCACAAGTGTTGAGTGCAGGCCCATTTCCTCCAATCGGCCCCAGCCAGCCCAGAGGCAGCGACCTCAGGGCTCCTCCCAGGATGGCTAGCTGAAAGTTTTGGTGTGTGGAGGCTGAAATGTGGAAACTAAATTTGGAGGGTGTTGACTACAGGGGCGGTGGGCAGCACCTGGTGGCACCCTCCCTCTGACGCAGGAAAGCTGGGCCTGGGGCTTGGATGGGTCACCTGGATCTCTTGCCTGTCCCCATTTGGCTTTCCTGCTTCTGGTGGCTGCAGCCCCAGCAGCTACATCCTGGATTCTGCTGAGGAAGCTTGGTGCTAGGTCAAACCCGTGACTTGCAGCTCCACCCTGGAGCTCTAGTGTGAATCTGCCGCTGCCTGGGAGGGTGTGAGGGTTCCCTTATTCGGGCGCCTCCCTTTGCTGAGCTTGCAGCGACCCCTGAGCCTCTCTGCTAGGCTCTCCCTCTGTAAGGGGCTCCGATTAACAGCCCTGGGGACTGGTAGACACAGGTTCAGATCTCTGTCCCTGACTGATTGACCTTCTTTGAGATTCTGGTTTCCTTACCCATGAAGTGGAAGTAGTCAAACCTGTCTCAAAGATTTGTGAGGAAGAAGTTTCTGTGAAAATACCTAAGGCAGCACCTGACACATAGTAGGTGCTAAATAAATAGGGTCTTTACCTCTTGCCTAAGAGCCAGAATCCAAGAGGCCTTGATTTCTGATGCATTTGCACCCTCTGAGCTGAGAGCTGGGCCTATTGCCTTGCCAGGAGTTTCAGGACCAAGGCCATCCCGCAAGCCCAGTCCATCAGCACGTCCTGAAGCTCTCCTCAATATATCCAGAAACTCTCCACTCCCACCTCCCTCACTGCTACCTTATCCCAGCTCCATCACCTCTTACCTGGATTATTGCAGCTGCCTCCAAACTAGGCTCCCTGCTTCTGTCGCTGACTGCTCAACCTCTTCCTACTCAGCAGGCAAAGTGATCCTGCTATGCCAGTAGACGGTGCCTCTCCTCTGTTCAGAGCTTGCCAGAGTCTGCCTTTCTCATTCTGGGCCCCTCTTCTATTACCTCATTTCCTACTGCTCCCCTTTACTCTTTCTACTCCTGGCCTCTTTGTTGCTCCTTGAGAGTAAGAAGCATGCTCCCAAACAGGACATTTGCAAGTGTTTTTTCCTCTCCTAGGTGTCCACTCTGTTGTCCTTATGGCTGATGCTTGCTTCCTTCAGCTTTCCACTCAGCCGTCCCCTTCTGAGCAAGGGCCTCCCTGACCACCCATCTAAAACATCACCCTCAATCCCCATCACTTCCTACCTCCCTTCTTGCTTTTTCTTCATGTCCCCTATCATAACCGGAAATATACATTTATGTGTTTATTTTTGTCTTACTCTACCAAATGTAGGATTACCAACATTTCCTATCAAAGTGCAGGAAATGTGGTTTGTTCCTGTTGAGTCTTCACTGCCTAGCCAGTGTTCACCTGGCTCTTTCTTCCTGTTGAGTCTTCACTACCTAGAACAGTGCTTGGCATACAGCAAACACTAAACGAATTTAAGCTGAATAAATGAATGAATGGATGGGATAGGGGAAAGAATATATATACATGTATCTACATGTATTTAAATCTACATTAAGAGAAAGTTTTCATATATTTAGTTATATACATATATTTCTCTGGGGATACCTCCTTTGAAGAGGATATATGGATACACACACACACATATATCCTGAGTTGTTGCTTCTGTCAGTACAGTACAGTCACTACTGTATTTGGGTGGCCTGTCCTAGCCCTTCTCTCAGATGATGATAACATTCTTGGGGCACTGGCCTGGGTGTGGGGGTTGGTTGGTGTGGGGTCTATGCAGACCCTTTGTGAGAGACCTGTGGAGAGCTGCATTTGTGTTTGTTGTGGTGGGTGACTGAGGTAGGCTTGTCGGGGGAGGAATAGGGACATCGAGGCTATTGGAGGAGGCAGGAAGATGGAAGGGAAGTCACTGAAATAATCTTAAGGCCATGGGTTTGAAATTAGTATCTGCCCTTGGAGAGGTAAATCAGAGGCATCCAACGGGGAGGAGAATATCTCTGATAAGGACGCGCTCACACAGGTTAGCGGCTTCCGGTCAGGTGCTCCCGGTGACACTCGGGTCCTTTATCCTCTCCCCCGGAATTTTCTTTAAAACACAGTGTAAAGATAAGGGTAAGAGTCACTTCAAGTAACATGAGAAAACTGTAAGGAAAGAGGAAAAATGAAAATGCTGCCAATGGCAGGAAACGGCACATTTTAATCTTCTCAAACTAAATGGACTCCACGTTGCATCTGGAATTGTGTGTGCTTGATAAACCTAATATGGAAGCCTTTTGCTAAACATCTGACAGGAATCAGCCTCTTCATGAAATGTGAAAAGATGCCCCCACCCAGTTGTTAAGAGGCTACATAAGAGAACAGAAAAAGTTTGCGCAGCTAACACAACACGGGGCTTGCCAAAATCATCCTGCGCTAATTCTCTTGTCAGCAGAGCCACTTTTCTGAAGAGCTAGTGACTCGTGACTTGGTTGCTGGATTCTGCCTGCCCCTCCTGCTGTGTATCCTCCACCCCACCCAAGACCCCTGTTCAGAGCACACCCTTTCTGTGTATTTTCACTTGTTGGGTATTCTTCAGGGCTTGAAGCCTCAGAAATTCCGTTGAGAACACAATGCTCTACGTTCAGGATGTGAATGGCTACAAATGTCGTATTGCTTATCTTGCTCTGTGCAACACCCAGCAGCTGCTGGCCTTTAACGAGGAGGCGGCACAGGGCTCAGAGAATCATCCTGTGTGTGCTTTGTTCGTGCATTTTGCAGCTGATTTAAGAGCAAGAAAGGAACAAACCCCATCTGATGTCTTTACTCCAGAGATCATCTCACATCCTTCCTAGGGCAGGAAGAGCAGGTGACTGGGACACCGGACATTTGGCAAGCTGGTGGCTTTCCTGCGTTGGCATGCTTTACCGGGGTTTTCGTGAAAAGACAATGACCTTTACAAAAAACAATGACCTTTGCAGAGATCTCCAAACCCTGGCAACTCAGCAGCAAGCTCAGTTCCAAAAGCGCTCCTATTGCCTTTCCCAGCAGAGTTGAATAATTGGAAAGTAAAGAAGGACTTTTTAAAAATCACCAAAGTTTTTGGCAAACTTTCGGAGCTCTTTCCCCCACCCTGTAATTAAAGCAGAAGTAAACAGTAAAAGAATATCAAATTGCAGCTCGCTTCAGGAATAGATGCCCAAATGGAGCTGCTGCTTGTCCTAACCTGTGCTTTGAGACAGAAGGACAACCTCTCTGGGGAGCACTCTAATGGGTCCCCAGATCTGACACAGCAAGATTAAGACCTGAAGATTTGGAGCTGAGAGAGGAGAAAGGATGAGTCATCTGGGCATTATCCAAAGAAAGAAAAAATGTCTTCCTCTTTCAAAGTTGCCTTCTCTGCACTATCCCTGAACCCTTTCTTGTTGTTGGAGTTCATCTCCTGCGTGGTAATGCCTCACCTTGAAGGGGTTCGTAGGTCCAAGGGGCTCAAAGCAGTCCTGCTCCCTGCTACACAGTGTGTGTGAAGACTCTGTGTCAGACTGACTTGGTCTGTGTCTCACCCACTCATCAGCTGGGTAACCCCAGACAAATTACTGACCTTCCCCAATCTTCAGTTTTCTCAAGTCTACAAGAGGAGAACAATAGTATTTACCTTACAGGGCAGACATGGGACTTAAATGAAACAGTGTAAAGTTCTTGAGGCATAAGAACCACTCAACCATTGATTTACACGTATCAATAGTTAATTTCTTTTTACTGTTGTCCCATTGTATGAACATATCACGATTTATTAATGTTTATTCATTCACCTGTTGATGGATGTTTGGATTACTTCCAGTTTTTGGCTATTACAAATCAAGCTGCTACTATTTGTCTACAAGTGTGGTATAGACACATTTTCCCTCTTTTTTTCTTTTTTTTTGGGGGGACAGAGTCTGGCTGTGTCGCCCAGGCTGGAGTGTAGTGGCACAATCTTGGCTCAATGTGACCTCTGCCTCCCTGGTTCAAGTGATTCTCCTGCCTCAGCCTCCTGAGAAGCTGGAATTACAGGCGCACACCACCATGCCCGGCTAATTTTTGTATTTTTAGTAGAGACAGGGTTTCTCCACGTTGGTCAGGCTAGTCTCAAACTCCTGACCTCATGATCCACCCGCCTCGGCCTTCCAAAGTGCTGGGATTACAGGCATAAGCCACCACACCTGGCCATTTTCCTTTTTTTCTTGGGTAAGTACTTAGGGGTAGAATGGCTAGGCCAGATGGTAGCTGTATGTGTAACTTTTAAGGAAACTGTCAAGCAATTTTCCGAAGTAGTCACATCATCTGGTGTTTCCATGAGTGGCTTATAAGAGTTCCAGTTCCTCCACATCCTTATCAGCACTTGGTATGGTCAGTCTTTTTGTTTTATCCATTCACATCGGCAAGTAGTGGTAGGTGATTCACATTTACTGTAGCTTGTAGTGAAGATATTTAGGTGAACATTCTGTGCAACTATATCATTCATTCATTGCATAGTGCACAGGCCTCAAAGCTCAAAAATTATCTGAAGACAACCTGTTGTGAACTTAAATCTTTGATGGACAGTTGGGTGCATCTGACTCTGAAGATTGAGTGAATTTCAAGTAGGAGCAGTCTAATGATTCAGGGCCATAGACTGTTACAGGTAATTAGGCATGAGCCGGGCAGGAGAGGGTTCTCCCCCGACCCAGTAGAAATGTTGGGTGATGGTTTGGCAATTATTGCATTGCCTCTCTAAAAATATGTATTTGGCAGCTCCAGGGAGAGGTCATTTCCTGATGGTCCACACCTGTTAACATCAAAATGTTAATTGAATGCAGGCCCCAGGGAGAAGCAACTTCCTGGGCATGCGTGTTAAGAGACAAAAATGGTGAAGTATGATCTTCCGGGGGCACACTCCACCGGAAAAGGGAAGAAAGCCTCAGATGGGCATGTGTATGACTTCCTAAATACATTGTGCATGCTCAATTCCAAAGGGTAGGGAAAGCACTGGCCATGTGGAAAGCCCACCCTAAGGGAAGAATCTTGGGAAAGAGGCGAGCCTATAAAGTCCTAGGATCAAGGTTAAAGGCCCCTCTTTTTTGCTGTCTTCTTTTGCTCTCTTTTCTTTCTTGGACCTTCAAGTGCCTGCTTGGGTCTCCTTCAAATGAATTTTCCTCTCTTTCCTGTTCTAAAGCTTCTTAAATAAACTTCTACTCCTGCCTGGAAACTTGCCTTGGTCTCTTCTTCTGCTGTATGCCACTCAGTCAAATTCTTTCTTCTGAGGCAGCAAGGACTGAAGTTGCTGTGGATCCGTATGGATTCACTGCTGGTAACTCGGGTCTCTTCCACTGGTAACAAGACCACTTAATTTTCTTCTCATTACTTCTACTAACGCCAAATAACTGCCGTGATTTTATTGATTCACCTACAAAGCCAATAATGAGCCCTGGTTCATATCACCTTTAGCTCCTCTTACTAACAATAACAAACATCATAAGATTGGCAACGCTATTAGTTTTGCCCTGTGTTTATAATAACGAGGTTAGGGAAGGTATTCTTCACTACTTTTGGGGACTCAAAAGAGAGAATCCATAGGAGAAATTTAACTCTGGTTTTAGTTCTAGAAGTAGCTTTGCTTGTCCTGAGCAAATGGTTTGTTTTTCCTGATGAACACTGGAAATTGTGCTGTTTCTTTCTTCACGCTGGTAACCAGAGACCGTTAGAGCCAAATTTGCCTTCTACTCCACAGCAAGTTTATCATACTTTATGTTATGTGTTTAGTAAACTAACCTATACCTGCCTCCACATTACTTTCCTATTTTAATTTTCTATTTGCTTTACTTTCCATACTAGTTAAAAGATTTTGAATTTAAATGATTTTTTTAAAACTATGTGTTTATAATCAGAATCCAAAAGGCATAATTTAAACTATCTCTCACTCTTGCTCCAAAAACATCTGTTCTCCTTTCCCAGGGGAAACTGCTTTTATCAGTTTGTACTGTGTCTTTGCAGAGAATCTAGGTGACTGTAAGTATCCATGAGAATAGAAGTATAATGTATGTATGGGTGTGTGTAGTACATATTTGTAAGCAGTCTATTGAACAAGTTGAAGTCGGTAGGGTATAAATAGAAAGCAACTTTATTCCTGCTCATTGTTGACTCTTGAAATACACTCTGTTGTTTCCTTGCCTGCCTGTGGATCAGTTCTGTGGCAGATACCTTGGCTTTTCTAGTTACTTTCAGATATAAATAGGTAGTCTAACTTTCCCTTAAAAAGTCTAGACTGCTGGTGAGGATATGGAGAAAAGGGAACACTTATACATTGTTGGTGGGAGTGTAAATTAGTTCAACCATTGTGGAAAAGAGTATGGCAATTCCTCAAAGAGCTAAAAGCAGGACGACCATTTGGCCCAGCAATCCTATACGGGGTATATACCCAGAGGAATGGAAATCATTCTACCATAAAGACATATGCATGCAAATGTTCACTGCAGCACTTTTCATAGTAGCAAAGACATGGAATCAACCTAAATGCCCATCAGTGAAAGACTGGATAAAGAAAATGTGGTACATATAAACCATGAAATACTATGCAGCCATACAAAAGATAGAAATCAGGCTAGGCAAGGTGGGTCACGCCTGTAATCCCAGCACTTTGGGAGACTGTGACGTGTGGATCACTTGAGGTCAGGAGTTCGAGACCAGCCTGACCAACATGGTGAAACACCATCTCTACTAAAAATACAAAAATTAGCTGGGTGTGGTGGCAGCTGCCTTTCTTGGAGGTTGGTGGAAGGTGAGTAGAGGGGAAAATTGGGCAGGGAATGAGGGCTCTACTGAAAAGAATAGGCCATGTTATGTATCAAAATATTTTTCCATTGGGAAAATGGGGCAATTTTGTCTGACTGAGTTCTTGCAGAAATTTCTATAAATACCCAGAGATTTAATGTTGCGCTTGAAAGGAACTACAGAAAAGCAACACACTATTTTAACTCATTGTTTAGCGTGAGCAGACTTTAAATTGCTCTAGAATGAGTTTTGTACTTTGACAGTTTTTTGGTGCACATATCGTACACAAACAAAGCCAAAATGAAAAAGTGCAGAATCTGAAAAACTATATCATTTGGGTTTCTCCAGACTAAACAAACATTTCAAGTATGGCCAGATAAAAAGATTTTTCTAACCCTCCCTGTCCCTCACCCCACCTTCCTATGGGAGGACCAAATTTGCAACACAGTTCAAGAATGTTGAATTAAGAGCTTTGAATGGTTTCTATTCAGGGTAAATCTCTTGGCTTTGGGCAGAGTGCAAGAACTCAACCATACCATTGGACAGGTTTGTTGGAATTCAGTCAGTGAGTGTTTCCTCTAGATTACAATTCTTTCCACAAAAATATTTTTCTAGGCAAGTAGTTCCATAATTTATTAGCTTCAAGAACCTACAAAGTCAAATGGAGATAAACTTTGATTGGGAGAAAATAAATAGTAGATTTTAGAAGATGCAGACCACAGCCATTTGGGAAAATATACTTTGCCATCATTGCTATCAATGCAGTGTTAGTGCTCTGAGAACCAGAACCACTATTCTCTTTCCTTGCCACCTCACAATCTTACCTCCTGCAAGCCAGTGCACCAGTGTGACATGTAATCACAATCACGTGATCATCTACTGCTATCAAATCTTTAGTGACTTCTTTTGAGTATTGGGTCAACTGAGTCCTCAAGATCTATTTTAATGCCTTGTCTTTAAGCAGTCTGAAAAACTGATGAAAGTATCTTCACATCAGAAGCCTTGACCTTACTGAAGTTATTATCAATTTCTTCTGTTCGTCTAGAAACAACACTGCACACTCTTTGTTTCTACTTTGCAGGCTAGTTTCCTGAGGTTGGCCTTCAGTTCCCCCAAGCTTCTTGGCAATGCCTCTTCTTGTTCAGAGCTTGACTTAGCCACTGAAGTTCTAGGTTTCTAGCAAGCAGGCTAGACAGAGGATCTTTGTGGAATATCACCTCTCCAGCTGACTTCTTCCTGCCTGTCTTCCTTGTTCCCACTCTGTGTTTTCTATTTTCTTGCTTTTCTTTGCTTCTACCCTCTCCTTCTTCTGCCGCTCTAGACATCAATTAAGCATTTGTAGGTGCTAAGGAAAACCCAAAGATAAACAAGACAAAGTTCCTGCCATTGAGATGCTCAATATAAAGGAGACAGTTTTATAACCGATAATGATCATATAGAATGCTTTCACCATGTGGGTGTCATTGTGCATGCCCTGTTTCTTGTTTCTAAATCCTATGAACAACCATGCCTTGTCAGATTTCAAGGGTTCCTCAAATCTCCGTCTTTGTCTTTTCCTCTTCTTACTCTACATGTTCTGTCTTGGAGGCATGATTCCATCAATTACTATAGCCTTCACTACATCCTCTTATCTCCTTAGTCTCCCTGTCGACCCAGATTCCACCCTTCTCTGCCTCAGATCCATAAAGTCGGTACCCAACTCAGTGACTGAGACACAGGGCACAGACATCAGCATGGCCAAAGGAATGCAAGAAGGTGGTAAAGAGAAATGCTTTTTCAATGAGTTTCATAGGGATTTCCAGCAATATAGCTGGAGGAATTCAGATTCTGTGTACCTCAGTTGGCTTACAAGTACAATGGTTAGTGAATAAACTTAAGCTTTGAACTTTAGGACTATGGCAGGTATTTGTCAAGAATGTTTTCTTTCTTACCTTGGTCCTCACAGGTAAACCTTGGCAAGAGTGAAGCTCTTTTTTTCAGGAGCCCAAAGATGGCAAGATTGCTTGGCTTTGGCCACGACCATGGCTATTGGATGAAAGGTTGCAGTGGCCCCCGCTCTATAATCCAGAAGGGAAAGTTAATGGGTATCACCTCTTTTTTTGTTTCACTCTTGCCAACTTCTCTGGAAAGACAAGTAACTTTTGGCTTGCTTTGCTTTGTGGGACATAGCTTTCTGAGCTGGAGAAGGCACTGCTTTTTAAATGATATGCTTAAGAATCCCTAATGCCAAAGCCACTCATATATTTGGAAACTATTACTTGAAGTCTGACTTGTAGACAGAATACTGTAACTTGATTTTTACCCTCACTATTCAGTTTCTACAAAACAAATATCATGGCTTCAGTAATGATCTTTCACGTTTTTCTAAATGTAATATCTCAACCAGCATGGCCATCTCAGCTTTATTCTAATCATTTTTAAGGTAATATACAAAACCCACCTTTAAAATGATTAATCTCTTGTGGTGGAATAATAGATGATCATATTTTCTTCTGTGTTTTCTGAACTCTTTAATTAATTTATAGCAATTTATTAATGGGAAAAATTTACAAAATGTTTTTTAAAAAATAAAAAGGGATCATTCATATTAAAAAATAAAAAGGGATCAAGAACAATGGCATGATACACAGTATGCCCTCACCTGCAAAAGGAATGAACAACACAGTGAGATTCAGTGGGTTTTTATTATTTTTTTATTTTATTTCACAGAAGAGTCTTGTTATCAAAAATGACTACTGTCTCCTTCAAAGGACAAGTTTGAGAGAAAAGTTTGGGAGGCTTGTCACTTGTTTTTGTAATCCTCCATCACTTGCCACACTTTAAAAAAATATCACACTTTTGAACTGCGTGTTTTACAATTGCCTCAGTGATGGCCAGTCATCCTTGTTAAGGGTGGTTTTGATTTTGATTGTGAGCTAGGCCAACATCTTTTTTAATTAAAGACAGTTGTAATTATAAAATAATGAGTTTCATTTTATCTGTTATTGTGTTACGTGCAGCTGTGAACTAGCTCTAGGGGCAATTGCAAAAGAGGAGTTTCTGTTGGATTAAGTACCTTCCTAGGTATTATTTTAAAGGAAATGATATTCACTTAGGGTTGGTGTGTGTTTTTAATCACTTTTAAAATAAACTCTTGAGTATTCTATGTACATTTGTTTAAGATTTTACTTTGTAACTCAAAACAATTTTTTGTGTTTGCCCCTGAAAGCCTTAAATAGCAAAGTACCTAATTATAAAAATGGCATAAGTAAATAATTTTGAAAAAGTTGTTGATATTTCTTGGTGTAAGGTTACAAATATTTAAGGTAAGGAGGATAACAGCATTCTTAGAAGTTGAGGATAATGAGACAGGGTACAAGGAACAGGAGAATGGGATTCACGCAAGTTGTACACATAACATGGCTTCTCTGCATTGGAGCCTGGAATTGCAGCAAAAAAACATTGGCTGCTGTATCTTTAGAAACAATGAACGCAATTCTTGGTGAACACCAACGAGATGTGATTGTGCCTTTAGCACCTGGGTCTTATTCCCTTTTATAGAATAGAAAATGTGGAAAATATTTAGGAGAATTTCTCTGGAGAATGTGCTACCAGATGCTCTCAGCCGGCACAGACCCTGGAAATACATCAAGCCCCCTACCCACCCCATGTTCCCATGTGCATGGCAAACCTGTTTTCCTAACCTTCCTCCCTTCCTCCAAAGCTGGCTCTGACACCGCCCTCCGTTAGTCAACTACCGTACATCATTCCTTTAGCACTCCACAGAGAAGAAATGATTCCCAACAAATTATCGCAACTCCTTTGAAGGTGATTTGTCAGCCTTTTGTCTGTCAAGGTGAGCCTCCTCCCCAGCCCCCACCACACATTCTGTCAAGCAAGTCCATGAGAAAAAGGACAAGGGATTAAGCCAAGGCAAGGCTCTCCCACCTCCCCACTCATGCTCCTGTCCCTGTGTGAGGCACCTACCCCCGAATTTCTAGTTGAACTAGGAGTTTGGTTGTATGGTTGGGAGTTAGCTCCTCCTATGTTCCGCTCAGGAGCCCAGGCTGCCAGCCCTGACCCAATTGTGGGGCAGATACGCTCTAGGGATAAAGTGGTTGTCCTCCATCTGTGGCTCCACAAATTCAACTCCACTCTGTGAAGTATATGGTGGATGCCTTCCAAGCTGTTAGATAAGTGAATTATTCAGTAATCTCAACAAAGAAGGATTAGAGGATATACTTCTCCAAACAGGACATAGTAGAATGTTGAAGGTTTTCTGGTAGGGATTCAGCTGAAGTGCAGTGGGGGTTTCTATCTGACTAGAAAAAGGAATTTCTAATACTATTTTGACTTTTTCAGTGTTTATTGACATACAATTTTTATATTATACAATGCAGAATTTGAAGTATACAGCTCAAATACTTTTTATGTATTTATATATTCATGTGACCATCACCCAGATCCAGACCTAAAACGTATTTCCATCATTGCTGAAAGTTAGCTCATGACCTTCTCCAGTCAATAACACCCCACTTTCCTAGCCCAGGATAACATTTATTCTTACTTCTATCTCCGATACTAGTTTTGCCTATTCTTGAAATTCAAATATAATTTAAAAGTTGTCCTCCATAGTGGTTGATTTCTTTCAGTTAAAGTAATTTTTAAAAATTGTATCCATATTGTTATAGGCCAATGAGTTCATTTCTTTTTATTGCTGTATTGTATACCACAAATTGTAGATAGTTCCATTGTATATACTACAATTTGCTTATCCATTCTCCTATTGATAAACATTTGCACTATTTCTACCTTTTTAGTATTATAAATATAGTTTTCATGAGCATTGTTATACAAGTCTTTTGTGGGCATATGTATTCATGTATCATGATTATACAGCTAATAGTAGAATTGTCAGGTCAAGGAGTTGATGATGTTTATTTAACTCACTTAATTAGAAATCACCAGACATGTTTCCAAAGTAATTGCAACGTTCTCATTCCCACCAGCAATGTATTTGATTTCCACTTGCTTCACATCCTTGACAATAGTTGATATTGTCCTTTTTCCTTGACCATTCTGGAGTGTGTATTGTGATATCTTGTGTGGTTTTAATGTGCATTACGATAATGACTAATAATGTCAAGCATTTTTTTATACCTTTATTGGCTACTTATATACTATTTTTTGTGAAGTGCTTATTTGGGCATTTTACCTGTATTCAAGTTGGGTTGCTTGTCTTTTTATTATTAATTTAAAAAATATATTCCTGATATGTATCATGGAGAACTTAAACTACCAAATTTCAGATATCATATCTGGAATAATATGATAGATTTCAGATAGAAACGTGATCGATATAATAGAATAGATAAACCTTTGTTAGATATTTTATTGCACATGTTTTCTTAGTCAATGGCTTATCTTTTCATTCATATCTTTTGATAAGCAGAAGTTGTGAATTTGTTTTAAGTACTATTTATCAATTTTTCTTTTGTAATTAATGTTTTAGTATCTAAGAACTCTGCTGTTTCAAGTTAGTGAAGATATTTTCATGTTTTCTTTTACAAGTTTTATTGTTTTAGCTTTCATGTTTATGTCTATTCAAATTAATTTTTGATGTGATGTGAAAAAGAGGTCAAGGTTCATTGTTTTCCATTTGAATATCCAGCTGTTCCCACAATCATTTATTTAGGTTAGTGCAAAAGTAATTGCAATTTTTGCCATTACTTTCCATCACAAAAACCACAATTACTTTTGCACCAACCTAATATTAAGACCTTCCTTTCTTCATGGATTTTTATTAGTGACTTTGTTGAAAATCAATATCTGTATACAGTCATGCATCACTTGACAGGGATACGTCCTGAGAAATGTATTGTTAGGTGATTTCATCCTTGTGCGAACATCATAGAGTGTACTTACACGAACCTAGCCTACCACACACCTAGGCTATATGGAACAGCCTATTGCTCCTAGGCCACAAACCTGTACAGCATGGTACTCTACTGAATACTATAGGCAATTATAACACAATGCTAAATATTTGTGCATCTAAACATAGAAAATATACAGTAAAATACAGTATAAAGATAAAAAATGGCACACTTGTACGGGGCACCTACAGGAATGGAGCTTGCAGAACTGAAAGTTGCTGTGAGTGAGTCAGTGAGTGAGTGGTGAGTGAATGTGCAGGCCCAGCTCATTACTGTACATTATTATAGACTTTATAAACACTGTACACTTAGGCTATGCTAAATTTCTTTAAACAATTTCTATCAATACTAAATTAACCTTAGCTTACTGTAACTTTTTACTTTATAAACTTTTGAATTTTTAGAAACTTTTTGACTCTTTTGTGAAAACCCTTAGCTTAAAACACAACACATTGTATAGCTGTACAAAAATGTTTTCTTTCTTTATATCCTTATTCTATAAGCTTTTTTTCTATTTTAAAAAAAGCCTTTTTTTTTTTTTTTTTTTTTTTACTTTTTAAGCTTTTTTGTTACAAACTAAGATCTGAACACACACATTAGCCTAGGCCTACACAGGGTCAGGATCATCAGTATCACTGTCTTCCACCTCCACATCTTGTCCCACTGGAAGGCCTTCAGGAGCAATAACATGCATGGAATTGTCATCTCCCATTATAACAATATCTTCTGGAATACCTCCTGAAGGGCCTGCCTGAGGCTATCTTACAGTTAACTTTTTTAAATAAGTAGGAGTACACTCTGAATTAAAGATTAAAAATTTAGTATAGTAAACACTTATACCTGTAACACGGTCATTTATTATCATTATCAAATATTATAAAGGGTACATAATTGTATGTACTATACTTTTTTTTTTTTAGAGATAGGATCTCACTCTGCTGCCCAGGCTGTAGTACAGAGGTGCAATCACAGTTCACTGCATCCTCTACCTCCTGGGCTCAAGTGATTCTCCCACCTCAGCCTCCTGAATAGCTGGGACCACAGGTGTGTGTCAGCACACTTGGCTACTTTAAAAAATTTTTGTAGACAGGGTCTCATTATGTTTCCCAAGTTGGATTTGAACTCCTGGACTCAAGCAGTCCTCCTGTCTCAGCCTCCCAAAGTTCTGGGATTACAGGTGTGAGCCACCTTGCCTGGCCTGTGCTATACTTTTGTAGGACTGGCAGTACAGTAGGTTTGTTTACACCAGCATCCCCACAAATCGGTGAGTGCTGCACTATGATGTTGCTAGGCAATAGGAATTTTTCAACTCCATTATAAACTTACGGGATCACTATCACATATCCAGTCTGTCATTGACCAAAATGTTTTTATGAGTGCATGACTGTATATGTGTTTCTATTTCTCTTTGATTTCTCTTTCTCTTTCTCTCTTCTTTTCCTCAGATCTTTTAGTCTATCTTGGTGACAACACCGCAGCACCTTGATTACTATGGATTAGTTTGCAGTAAGTTTGGAAATCTGGTAGTTTAAATTCTCCAACTTTGTTTCTTTTAGAAAGATTACTGTAGCCATTCTAGTTTTTATATTTCCATATAAATTTAGAAGCATCTGATGTAGTTTGGATATTTGTCCCTGCCCAAATCTCATGTTGAATTGTAATCCCCAGTGCTAGGGGTGGGGCTTGGTGGGAGGTGTTTGGATCATGGGGGTGAATTCCTCATGGCCTGATGCTTTCTTCATGATAGTGAATTCTCATGAGATCTAGTCATTTAAGAGTGTGTGGCACCTCCCTTCACTCTCACTGTCTCTCTCTCTCTCTTGCTCCTGCTTTTGCCATGTGACGTGCCTGTTCCCCCTCTGCCTTATGTCATTATTGGAAGCTTCCTGAGGCCTCCTCAGAGGCAGCTGCTGCTATGCTTCCTGTATAGCTTGCAGAACTATCACCCAATTAAACCTCTTTTTAAAATAAATTACCCCATCTCAGGTATTTCTTTATAGCAATGCAAGAATGAATGACCTACTACAGAAAATTGGTACTGAGGAGTGGGGCATTGCTATAAAGATATCTGAAAATGTGTAAGCAGCCTTGGAACTGGGTAACAGGCAGAGGTCGAAGAATTTGGATGTCTCAGCAGAAGACAGGAAGATGAGGAAAAGTTTGGAACTTCTTAGAGACTGGTTAAACAGTTGTGACCAAACTTCTGATAGTTATATGGACAGTGAAGTCCAGGGTGAGGAGGTCTCAGATGGAAATGAGGAACTTATTGGGAACTGGAGCAAAGGTCACACCTGTTATGCTTGAGTAAAGGGTTTGGCTGCATTCTGTTCATGCCCTAGGGGCCTATGGAAGTTTGAGCTTGAAAATGATGACCTAGGGTATCAGGTAGAGTAAATTTCTTGGTAGCAAGTGTTCAATATGTGGCCTGGCTGCTTCTTACAGCCTATGCCCGGATGTGGGAGTAAAGGAATGACAAAGTTGGAACTTATATTTAAATAGGAAACAGAGTGTATAAGGTTGGAAAATTTGTAGACTGGCCATATGGCAGAAAAAGAAAAAGCTTTTTTGAGGAGAGGGATTCAAGTAGGCTGTAGAACAACCACTTGCTAGAGAAATCTGCATTACTAAAAGAGAGCCAAGTGCTTCTAGCCAAGACAGTGTGGAAAATAACCTCGAAAGCATTTCAAAGACCATGTGTCAGCCCCTCCCATCACAAGTCTGAAGGTGTAGGGGGGAAGAATGGTTTTGTGGTCCAGACCCAGGATCCCACTGCCCTGTGCAGCCTCAGGATATTGCTCCCTACATCCCAGCCACTCCAGCTTGAGCCTTGGCTCCAAGGGCCCCAGACACAGCTCAGGCTGCTGCTTCAGAGGGTGCAACCATACATTTTGGTGGCTTCCATGTGGTGTTAAGCCTGCAGGTGCACAGAATGCAAAAGTGAAGGAGGCTTGGGAGCTTCTGTCCAGATGTCAGAGGATGTATGGAAAAGCCTGGGTGTTTTGATCAGAAGCCTGTCGCAGGGGCAGAGCCCTCATAGAAAATCTCTACTAGGGCAATGCCAAGGAGGAATATGGGATTGGAGCCCCCACACAGAGTCCCCTCTGGGGTACTGCCTGGTGGAGCTGTGGGAAAGGGGCCACTGTCCTCTAGAACCAAGAATGATAAATCCACCAGTAACTTGCACACTCTACCTGGAAAAGCTGCAAACACTCAAGAACTGTGAGAACAGCTACCAGAGCTGAACCCTGCAGAGCCACAGGGATGGAGCTTCCCAAGGACTTGGGAGCTGACTTCTTGCACCAGTGTGCCCTGTACGTGAGACATGGAGTCAAAGGAGATTATTTTGGAGCTTTGAAATTTAACAACTCTCCTGCTGGATTTTGAACTTGCATGGGGCCTGTAGCCCCTTTCTTTTGGCCAATTTCTGCCTTTTGGAATGAGAATGTTTACCCAATGCCTATATCCCATTGTATCTTGGAAGTAACTCACTTGCTTTTGATTTTAAAGGCTCATAGGTAGAAGGAATTTCCCTTGTCTCAGATGAGACTTTGGACTCTTGAGTTAATGCTGGAATGTGTTAAGATTTGGGGGGACTGTTGAGAAGGCATGATTGTATTTTGCAATGTGAGAAGGGCATGAGATTTGGGGCCAGGAATGGAATGATATAGTTAGGATATTTGTCCCTTCCCAAATCTCACATTGAAATATAATTCGCAGTGCTGGAGTTGGGGCCTGGTGGGAGGTGTTTGGATCATGAGTGTGAATTCCTCATGACTCAGGTACTGTCTTTATGATAGTGAGTTCTCGTGAGATATGGTCATTTAAAAGTGTGTGGTACCCCGTGACACACACCTCTCTTTCTCTCTTGCTCCTGCTTTTGCTATGTGATATACCTACTCCCCCTTTTCCTTCTGCCATGATTGGAAGCTTCCTGAGGCTTCCCCAGAAGCAGATGCTACTATGCCTACAGAACTGTGAGCCAATTAAAGTTTTTAAAATAAATTACCCAGACTCAGGTATTTCTTTATAGCAATTCAAGAATGGCCTACTACATTATCTTACCAACTTGTAGTTTTAAAAAGCTTGCAGGAATTTAGATTTGCACTGCACTGAATCTAATAAATCAATTAGGAGAGAAATTACCTGTTTTTTCACTCCATGAACACTTTTAATTTAGGTCTTTGGAAAGGAAGAATAATATTTAATATTAAGTAGAATTTGTATGATTAGAAACAACATCACACAATTTTTAAAGCTGACTGCCTCTCTCAGAGTATGGAAGAATTTCTTTTAGGGAGAGATTTGCTTTCTTTTTTTTTTTTTTTTTTTGGTAGTATAAGGTGTGATCTGGAAAGAGAATTGAGAGACTCAGGAAGAATCAAATTGCTTTCTAAAATCAAGGAACAGAAAGTCTCTCTGGTACTTTGAGGAGCGAAGAAAATAGGGGTACTCAAAACCTGGAGTGAATTGAAGATAAAACAGCCCTGGGACATTTAGGAACCAGAAGACAGTAAGAGACCAACTATGCCTTGGATGGACCCTACATGTGGGGTTACATTTCTTTGTGCTATGAGGAAGGTGACTCTGAGAGCTTGATGGCATCTAATTCCTTCAAGAGTTGGCTGAGACATGTATTCAAGGGCACAGAGTTGGATTATATTTGGAAAACAAATGAAAACCCCTATTGCTTTTGTAATATAAGTACCAGACAAGATTTCTATAGCAGCAATCCCCAACATTTTTGGCGCCAGGGACAGGGTTTCATGGATGACAGTTTTGCCACGGACTAGAGTGGGGGATGGTTTCAGGATGATTCAAGTGTATTACATTTATTGAGCACTTTATTTATATTGTTATTACACTGTAATATATAATGAAATAATTATACAATTCACCATAATGTAGAATCAGTGGGAGCCCTGAGCTTGTTTTCCTGCAACTAGACAATCCCATCCGGGGGCAATGGGAGACAGTGACAGATGTTCAGGCATTGGTTTCTCATAAGGAGCA
This sequence comes from Mandrillus leucophaeus, assembly GCF_000951045.1. Lineage (NCBI taxonomy): Eukaryota > Metazoa > Chordata > Mammalia > Primates > Cercopithecidae > Mandrillus > Mandrillus leucophaeus. Next base: position 896,254 of record NW_012106531.1, read on the forward strand.
TGCACCCTAGATCCCTTGCATGCACAGTTCACAATATGGTCCACATTCTTATGAGAATTCAGTGCCACTACTGATCTGATAGGAGGTGGAACTCAAGCAGTAATGTGAGTGGTCATCTTGTGAGTGACCAGTACCAGTCCATGGCCTGGGGTTTGGGGACCCCTATTCTATAGCACCTACTCTTTTGCTTACTGGGAGTTTCTCTGTGAACTACTTATCACCATATTGACATACATAATAATTCAGATAAAATGACCCATTAGCTCCAACTGGACACTTTGCAATTTGTTTGGATTTATAAAAGTCTATAAAATCATGTAACACAGTTCTCAAAATTTAGTATTTTCCTGTAAAACTTGGACAATGATGTGGTAGGGCATTTCTAAAATGGGTCCTGATGATTCCTACCCTCTTGGGTTCACTCCCTTGTGTAATCCCTTCCCATTATGTGTAGTCTGGGCTCAGTGACTTATTTCTAAGGAGTCAGATATGGCAAGTGTGATGTGTAGCCACATCCAAGATTTGATTATGAAAGCTGTAATTTCTACTTTGTTTTTGTGCTCTTAACTCCTGGCTCACTTTGATGAAGCAGGCTTCCAAGGTGTGAGCTGCCATGTGGAGAGGCCCACAAGGCAAGGAACTGAGACCTCAGTCCAGCAGCCCAAAACGAACTGAGTCTTGCCAACTCCTCTTGACTGAGCTTGGAAGTTACCCATGATATGACTAGTCTAAGCTGATACCTTGATTGCAGCCTTGTGAGTGAACCAGAGCCAGAACACCCAGCTAAACCACCCCCAGATTCCTGACCTACAGAAACTAGAATAATTACACAATGGGTAATTAAAACAAATGATAATATTAATGAGTAGCATTCTTCAGAGTCAACTAAGTGTCAGGCACTGCGCTAAGTGCTTTATGTATGATTTCTCTTGTGATCTTCACAATAATCCTATGAAAAAGACAGTATATGCTTATTTTATAGATGGGGAAACTGAGGCTTAAAGTAATTGGCTAAAGTTAACATTGCAAATTAACTGGTAAGTAAAATCAGAATTTAAATCCATGCAGTCTTGCTCTAGAACCTAGATGCTTCAACAGTATGCTCTGTTTTCTCTGCTATATTAAGTAATCTCTGTAGAGACTGAACAGATTTTTTACTGAATTGACTGATTTTTTAAAAATTAGTAGACTGATTTTTTAAAACAGCAGTTTTTCAAAAACTGCTGTTTTTGAACAAGGTGACCCCAGGCCTGGACCCTTGGTTGCTTCAGAGAAAGGCAGGCAAAAGCTAGAGAAGAGACTAGCAGCCTTGTGCAAAAAGCCTATTCCATGCAGTTAGGGTATTTGATTTAGAGCTGAAATTTGTCCTAGCAGTAGAAAAGTATTTGAAAAAGAAGCAAAAATTCCTAGGGAAGGATTAGGGGGAGGATGATTCATTAAGTTTTTGTTTCAGCTTTTATGTCAGCACGTCAGACTGTGAGGATGAAAACAAATCAAGCTCTCCCCAAGAGAATATTGTGTTGGAATAGTCTTGAATATGTCTCAATTGGAATCTACTAAGAAAAAAAGAAGTCATACTTAAAATGTTGTGATGTAAAACAATCTTTGTGAGAAACAATATTGCTTTAAAGAAACAATTTTAGAAATACATTTTATTTCTTTTAATGTAAAAGTAGTTATTATGATATACTTGCTATAATCAAAGCTTTAATAAACCAATTGAGAAAATTACAGAGAATAGCACCCCAAATCCCACCCACTAGCAATAACCAGATTGATACTTTTTACTGTATAGTGATTTTTGTTTTGTTTTCTAATTAAGGATATCTCTTCGTGTCAGTAACTATGTCTACATCATTGTTTTTAATGTCTCACTGTGTGTACATTCTATCACTTATGCAATTAATCCCCTGGATATTTAAGGTGTTTGCAATTTCCTGTCATAAACAACTTCATAAGAAATAAGTTCGTAGAGACATCTTGCACATTTGTCTCATTTCTTTAGAATAAATTTCTAAATTGGGGTGGTTGGGTCAAAGGGTTTGCATATTTTAGATTTTTGTAGGTCTTGCCAAATTGCCCTCCAGAAACGTTGTACGAAAATTAATTCCCACCACAGTTTATGAGAGTGCCCACTTCCTACAGCCTTGCCAACAATGGGTATTAGCATTCTTTTAAACCTTTGCCCATCTGATAAATGAAAAATAGCATCTTATTATTTTAGTTTGCTCTCCTTTAATCACTGGGGAGATTAGGTATTCTTTTCTTATTGGTCACTTGTGTTTCTTCTCTGATAAATTATCTTCATACATGATTTTTTCCATTGGATTGTTCATAATTTTTTATTTAAAAAATTATAAATTAAGGAATGTAACACTTTCTCTTTCCCATATGCTACATTTTATCCCAGTTTGTAATCTGTCTTTCTACTCTGCTTTAATTTATTTGCTTGGTTCTTGCTCTGTTGACATTCAGAATTTTCATGTCATCAAATCTATCCATCTTTATATTTATAGTGTCTAATCTTGTTATGCCCTAAAAGGCCTTTTTTTTTTTGGCTAGATGATTTTACCAAGTCTAGATGGCCATTATTAAACACCTAACATTTTGAGGCAGCATTTGGAAAGCAAAATGTGAAAGACAATAAATTATTTAAAAAATGTGATTTATAGGTTTCCCCCTGGGACTTCTGTATTTGCCTTAACTCTGAAGCATGACATTAAAGAAAACCCTTTAACAATTTTTATATATGTTGATTAGAATGCACATCCCTGTATAAAGTTCAGTGCGTTGAACTTGACTACATTTTTTAGTAATAACAATACAGTAAATAAGTTATAAACATACTGCTGATTCCATTGTGGTTCTAATAACAGAAATGTATTATTAAATTACTTCTATTCATGTCATGTTCTATACAAAGTTATTTCACATATTTCATTTCATTTAATTCTCGCAGCAACATTGCAAGTTAGCTATCATTATCTGCCTTTTAAGTGAGGATATTGAGGTTCAGAGTGGTGAAGTGACTTGCCAGTCACACAATCAAATGATGGCACAGCCAGGGACTCACACTTGTGTTTTTTAAACAAAAACATAGTGTTCCTTTCAGTTATCAAACTAGTAATTATGATCTTTCGGCTGCTGCATGAAGTCAGGGGGAAGTTCGAAGTTTAGTTGCCTTTTTGAAATTTCAACAGGTTTGGTCTTACTCAAGGAACTTCTTTGGTTTTAATTTAAATTTGGTCATAAGAAGCAATCGATTACCATTTGTTACACTATAATAGCTTTCTTTTTCCTGAGCAAAGACTGCAATGCAGGACAGCTCCTTTATTTAACATATCTCATTCGATGGAAGCACGCGTCCTTTAGTGGGTGATTATCCACCTGCAGGTGGCTGTTCACCTCTGCTTTCTCTGTGTCTTCCTCATTGCTAGAGCACCCCTCCCAGCAATGCTCACCTCAGGAGAGCAGAAACTGTGCTCCTTTTACCAATTCACTTTAAGCAGGAACATAACTGTCACACAAACCCAGATGCATGATTGCTTCCTGGGTCAGCTTCCTGCCTAATCGCAGTGGCCAGAGTCAATTCAGCTCGATCCAGACATGCCTGAGTGTCTAGCCAATGTCTCCCAGCCCCTAGCATTCCCTTTCCCACTCTGGTGTGCTCCTTCCTCCCCCAGAAGTTACCCACTCTCCGATGAATGACACTAGGAGCGTTCATTCCCTTCGGAGTGGCCTACCTCTTCTACCACAGGGGTGTGATATCCCCTTGACCTTAACAAAAAGCCTTTTTTAGGAAGGATACATTTTTACCCAAGTCTTCATTATTTATTCTTATCCAGAGTCACCTGTCTATACTTCAATGCAGTGTGACACACGTCAGCAGAAATACCGTACATCCTTCACAGAGGAGATACTATTTAGGCTGACTCTTTAAGGACGAGTGGGTGTTTCCTCAGGCATACAAGGCAGAAAATGTCACTCTAGGCAGAAGAATGAGCACATTCCAGGAAGGGAGGAATAACACAGTCGGGGAAGACGTATAATTCACTGTGATGGGAGCCTCAGGTGTACTTGGAAGCAGCAGGCAAGGAAAGCGGGGAGGCACACAAGAGCCGTGCAGGGCAAGGAGGGACCTGCAGCCAGTCGGGTACAGATATGATGTCTTTCTGTTGTCTCTGTACATCCTAACAGTGGGAACTGGGCCCTTCTGAAAAGAGGAGGCAGAGAAAAGGATATTGGATCACAGAATGCTCCTGGTCTTGCAGTCATACCTGAGCTTTGATCATTGGAATTGTGGTCATTATGACTTGTCATACTCTGCTCTGGTGGTCTCTTCTCCAGTTTGAACTTTGGCTCTCAGTCTTATTCTGTGGGTAGGACCACTGATAGTCACAAAGTTTTGCAATAGAGATGATATCTCGGCCATGCTCAAATGGCTTCCCATCCTCCTAGAATAAAATGCAAAGTCCATACCAGAGTCCTACATGATCAGGCACTTGCCTACTTCTCTGATACTATCTTTTATTATTTTCCCCATGGCTTCTCATGAGGACTGGTCTTGCTGTTCCTCCTGAATGCCAAGCATGTTCCCACCTGTTAGCCTTTGCATGTGCTATTTCCATTACCTGGGACATTCTTCTCCCAGGTGTCCACATGGCTTGCTCACAACATTAAGTCTGGGTTCTAATGTCATCTCCTTAGAGGGATTATCTCAGACCAATTTATCTAACAATAACTCTCTGTCCCTTCAGCTTACTTTATTTTTCTGCATGCACTTATCACTGCCCAATATTAAACTATGCACTTCCTTATTTGTCTTTGTCCTTCTCTCTTGTTAGAATGTAAGCTTCATGAAGGGAACAGTTTTGTCTGTCTCGTGCATTGCACCTAAATCAGTGCCTAACACGTAGCAAATAAAAATATTTGCTGAGTGAATGAGTGAATGAATGGTCTAGCCCCTAATCCCTTGAAGAAAAGAACAGGGTGCAGGGCAGAGTGATCTTGGCAGAAGGAAGTGAAACCCAAGAGAATACATATTTGCAGCACCATCCCTCAGCCACAGAGTCAGAAATGATCATTTTGCCGGCTCTGAGACCTTTCCAACCACTATTACCAGGGCTCCAGGGAGCAGGTCATTGCATAGACCTTTGCTTTCTACAAAGTAGCCTTGGGTGTGCTCCACATAGTTTAAAGCCTAAGCATCAGTTTTTGCACTGTGTTTGTCAAGGAACAAGACCTGAGTGGAAAGATTGCCAGGTCCCACTGAATTCAACCTGAAGTCATGGTGAGAAAAAAAAATGAGAGGAAAGGATTTAGATGTCTAGACCTTTTCCATTTGGAAGTGGGGCTTTTCTCTTGCTAGGTCTTTTCATCATAGAGTCAGAACTTCCTGAGCTATGCAGATTCCCCACTCAGGCCTCGCTGCTCCTCACTGGCGCTGCAAAGCTCCTAGGAGTCTGCCTGTCGCTCATTTATAGGAAAAGACCTGAGGCCACGCTTGCAGTTCATTACACACTAGCTGCACTCTCTGGACTTGGGTTTCCCTGCAAGCCCTTTGCACAGCTCCACTCAGCTTTCCATGATTAGAAGTCCTGTTTGCTGCTTACACCCTTTCACTGTTTACAATAAATAGACAGAGGCACTTAAGGCTTCTCATGCTTCATTAGCTATGCGGATTTGACACAAGGATGGGTGAGACTGGTTGCATAGCATGGAGTTGGGTAATAGGAGAAAATGCACCCCTTCTCCTCCCCTGAGATGCAATTTCAGTTGTTCCCACAGTATGTTTTCATTGTACAGTAGATGCAAGAGCTCCAGCTAGTGTGAGAACCGAGCTCAGATAAGAGAAACACAGTGATGGCACGGTTCCTGCAGGGCTCCCATGCTATTTTCTCAGCATTACAGAAACCCAACAATGTCTAAACAGCTGACCTTGTGGTGTGTTGGTAGGTTTGCATAATTCCCAGGGGTCATATTAGCATATGCATTTCAAGGGAGAGATCAAGTCAACTCTGGAAAAAGCAAGACGTCGGTACATTTAAAACTCAACTTCCATCTACATTCTCCCTGAACCACAAGAGAGCAGTTACTAAAGTCTCCCCAGCCATAAGGCACGACTGGGTCACAGTGATGCAAGCAACTCAATTCACAGTAGCCCATAGAAGTCTTTTTTTTTTTTTTTAAACTGTCATTAGTCTATTTGCTTTTGTATCTCCCAGAATTTGTTTGGAAATACCCCCTGGATGCTTCACTGTCTTGCATCAGCCTCTTTATTACCCTGGAAAATTTTAGTTAGAGTGGCTCAGTTGCTTGTCAGCAGGGAGCAACCATTCCTCATTAGCTGAGGTGGAGTTCCCTGGTGGTCTTTTTTACTTTTTTCCTATTCATGCACTATCCCCACATCTCCCATCTCATGTTGTAATCTCTCTGGTTACATTAAGCTTGTAGACATTTCCTAAGTTATTGCTTATAAAGACAGTATTCAGAAATTGTTTATAAAATTTTTAGTGGAACGTCATGCAGTTAGCTCTAATTGTCACCTTTCCAAAATTCCCGGAGACTCAAAGGACATTCTGCTAAAATTCTAGAGACCAGAGCCAGGGCAACTCTTCTCTAGAGTGCCAGCACTACTGTCGACACCATCACTAAGGCTGTTGACTACCACTATTATGGCTGTCAGCCACCACCAAGATCACTGAGTAGTGTTCTTCTACTCTCTAAGCCACCTATTAGTTGATAAACTGGACCAAGTCTTAAGAGCGTTATAGAGGAGGAGCTCTGTCTGTTTTAACCAATGTTGAATAGCCAGTGCGTAGCACAATGCTTGTCACAGAGTAGATGCTCAATGAATATGTATCAAATGAATGAGTAGTTCTCTAGTCTACAGATTGCCTGTTTTTACTACTGATTTATTTGAGACCACCAAACGTGTTTGTTTCTTCTCTTGATTATAAGAATGTGATCTTCTAATACTGTCTTCAGGGATCTACAACATAGTGGTTAAAGTAAAAGTTCTGCTAACCTATGGTGTTAGCCATCAGCATAGTGGTTATCCTTAGTTGGTATGGGGTGTCCAGTAACTGAATAGGGTCCTAATGAGGGCTTCTGGGATGCTGGTAATATTCTGGAAATGGTATGGGCACATTTACTTTATGAAAAGTAATCAAGCTGCACATTTTTGACTTGAACACTGCTCTGTATGTGTCCTTTTATTCATTAAGATTTTTACAAAATAAGATCTGGAGTTCATTGTCTATGTTCGTATCCTGGCTCATCCACTTTCTAGCTGGATGGCCTGAGACAAGTTATTTAACATTTCCTTTCCTCACTTTCTTCATCCATAAATCAAGAATAATAATACACTTATGTTATTTGGTTTTTGTGAAATAAGTCAGTTAATCTAGAGTAAGTACTCAAAAAATGTCGATTTTTATTAGCTATTGTTTTTCAGAAGTTGAGATAGTTCAAACCTCATTCATGTAAAGACTTAAAAAATACCACTGAAGGTCATTAGAGTACTCATCAGCCTCCAGGTAGCACACTCCTAGTTCCTCAAGATCCATGTTCTTCTTAAGGGTCTCTACAAATGTGCTTTTAGTTGTCTTCCAAAGTACACAGATCCTAAAGATCAGATAAGCTCTTAAGATCCATTGTAACAATACTGGTTTTCCTAGAGAAGTTCTGTCAAGCACAGAATGCTAGAATCAGAAAAGATCTTAGAAAATACTGTCTGTGCTGGGCCGGGCGCAGTGGCTCAAGCCTGTAATCCCAGCACTTTGGAAGGCCGAGGTAGGCGGAGCACGAGGTGAGTAGATCCAGACCATCCTGGCTAACACGGTGAAACCCTGTCTCTACTAACAAAAAATAAAAATAAAAAAAAAAAATTAGCCGGGCGTGGTGGCAAGCGCCTGTAGTCCCAGCTGCTCCGGAGGCTGAGGCAGGAGAATGGTGTGAACCCGGGAGGCGGAGCTTGCAGTGAGCCAAGATCGTGCCACTGCACTCCTCCACGTGGGTGACAGAGCAAGACTGTCTCAAAAAAGAAAATACTGTCTGTACTGTCCCAATATAGCAGCCACTTGTTACATGTGGCTATGTAAGTTTACATCTAAATCAGTTAAAAATAAAAATTAAATTAAAAATGCAGTTCCTCAGTTGTATTCATCACACTTTAAGTGCTCGTATATCCCCATGTGGCTAGTAGCTGCCATACCCAACAGTGCAGAGACAGAACATTTTCATCACAGTAGAAAATCCTATTGGATAGCACTGCTAGATCAACCTGCTCACTCTATGTATGAAAACATTGAGGTCCAGAAGTCCAGAGAGGTAAAATGATTATACCAAAATTGCATAGCTAGTTAAGGAAAGGACTAGACTACAGTTTAGGTGTTTTGATTTCTACGTCAAGATATTTTCCACTTGGTGACAAAGACACCTATGGATCCACAGGCTCTCTCCTGTCGTCATTAGTATGCCACATCTACAATGTATATTAGCTTGGAGAAATAATTTTGATGGCTCCATATTATCTATGCTCTAATACCATTTTACTAACTGGAAACCGCATTTCCATTTCCATTCTAGGGTCCTTTTTTCTCAAAATCAGAGCGCCATTTTGTCACTCACACACATAGGGTAGCCAAGTTAGCCAAGTTGCAGTTAGTTAACAGTAATTGCCAATGTTTATTAAGCATTTACTATGCACCAGTCATCTCCTTTAAGTGATTTATTAGTTTGGTGCCAAAGTGATTGCCACTTTCAGTGGCAAAAACTGTGATCACTTTGGCACCAACCTAATACATTCAACTGATGAATGTGAGGCACAGAAATGTTCTGGGGTGTGCTCAAGGAGATGGAGGGTTGGGATTTGAACTCACTCAGTCTTCTCCAGGGCCCTTGCTCTTATTCACTATTCTATAACGTGTAGAGCATTATACAAAGTTTGGTGAAAGCTAGAGCGTGAGAGCAATGAATGAGAATGCAATGTCCTCACTCAGGAAATAAATAATCCAGTTATGGGCTAAGAAGAAAGTAGCAGATCCATGTGGACAGTTTCTGTATACCTTTTAGTGTTTATAATCATACAAATACTTATGAATTTGGCAGTCCGCATCTCTAAATCTACTCTCTTTCTTCTCTTTCTTTCTTTTTGCTAAAAAACAAAACGGAAAAAGCAAAATCCTTTAATAACAAATGCCCTTCAAACAGTTGGTGATTATCCCTAAGCAGTCTACCTTTACACAGGTCTCCTGTCAGGGCCCTGGATTCATCTGGGTGTGCTCCTGAGAATCCATTTGTTGACTGGCTAGGGCTGTCGATGAATGGAGGAAGCGGAGTGGAGAGATCACTTACTGCTTTGATTATAGGTCTGAGCCCCCCCAACAGAGGTTTCTCACTAAGGCCATGGAGTTAAGTGTGTTTGTGACAAGATTTTTGCACAGATTCACTAAGTATAAATAGAGGATTTTTTAAAAAAAAAAGTAGATAGATTTAGCAGTTGATTTCATGCTTTGGAAGCAATCCTTTTCAGTTTTAAAAAAATATCCTTGCCTACACTTGCTGGTGAAACCACATTGGCACCCAGCTAGCAACAGTGATGTTTAAACATGCTGTGGCTGGCACCATTCAAACAACAACAGAAATGGCTTTAGGCTCTCAAAGCCTCCTTACTGTGCTGTGTAGAGTCCCTTCCAAGATTTCAAATAGATGAACAAATAATGTACCAAGATGCAATTATCACTCTGAATTGGTTCAATCATAAGATGTTATTATTGAATTATTAGTAGACTATGATTTCTATTATTCATGTTTCATCTGCTTTGGGATTTGAATTTGAGTTTTTGTGCTTAACATCTTCTGCATTTCACAAAAAGCCTCAGCCAAGGGCACTGATCATTTTTATAAGGTGTTCTGGGTCATGATCGAGTGGAATACAGCTTCTGAAGAGGCCACTTACCTGAACTTACCATTCTAGAGAATGTCACAACGTTAAGTTTACTGCTTAACACAAATCTTACTTTTTTTCTTTTCTGTTTTGGACTGGACGGTAAATTTTGCTGAGTGTTATAAAGAAACTGAGGATTAGAATAGAGGCTTCATTAATTGACTTCCACTTTACCAACTCACCAGCTTAAGTGGTAGTACCCCATGCACAGGGTACTATCTCTCACCTTCTTGCTTGTTGCAAGAAAACTGCTCTCTGGTGGGTTCAGTACTTCAGCTCCCTCTGAGTTTTAATTAGCTGACCAATTACCTGATCCTGATTGCACTAAAGAAGAGAGCCCCAGCTGTTCTTTTATAAGTTCATAATCTTTTACTCTGAGTTTCATTTGTGAGGTCAGGAAGAAATCTGTTGGGTGTGGAAGATGGCACTGACCTAATAAGATCTTAAGCTACCAGGAGATGCAAGACAGGCATTACTTAAGCAGTATGGCTATGGAAGAACCAGCCTAATTGACGGGCTGAACCAATGTGACACCCAGGAAGATGGTGCTGTGCATCAATTCTAAACAGTAGACAGAGGATGGGAACAGAGCATAGGTAGAAAAGATAAGAGTTGCAAGAATCAAGAGATGATGAAATTGAGTATCAAAACGTAGTCAAGGCAAGTGATTTAGAGCTGGACTATCTGAGTTGGAATGCCATTTGGAAGCCATGTTCCACATAGGAAAGCCTAAACAGAGTGAACTAGTACATTGGTCAAAAGGCCCATGTCAGACTGCCCTTCAGGGCGTGCTCGTCAAGATGCCTCCATTACATGAATAAGTAGGCCTGAAGTAGCAGGCTGATGGTTTGGGGTTGTGTTCACTGTTTCTGGAATTAGGCTACAGAAAGTTCCATGGTGGGATATAGTGTTATAGTCCCACAGATGTTCAGGGGAGAGAGAATCTTGAAGAACATGGAGAACAGGAGTCATTGTTTCCAGAGAAGGAAATGGAGGGCAAGGAAAATGATTATGCAGAGATAAAGGGAATCAAAGTTGGGTCCTTCATCTTTGCTAAGGTTTTAGATTTCATAATAAAACAGGAAGCCCAACACATAACTGAGAAATTGCCTCAGGAAGAAAATCTGCACGAGGGTCTTGAAAAGACATAAGTTGAAACCCCATAGATAAGTCCCCAGGAGATCAGAGAGCCAGAGGTACCTCTGGAAAGAGCATAAAGGAGACATCAGAAGGAATCCAAACCAGGAGTATTTGCTACTTCTTTAGCTTCTCCAGATGAGATAAGGAGAATTAAAAAATTGGTACTGCATGGTGATTACAGCTTCCTTATAATCAGTTCCTTATGTTAGAATTACTAACTAGACATTGAGAGGACCATATTAGTTGTACAGTTTTGTGATTCCTCATAATTTTGGAAATAGATGACTATGCTAGAAAAATCACTATTGTTTAGAACTAAATATCTAGGAAATGTACAGAAGAAAGGAGTGATACCCATATAAATCCATATTCCCTTCTGATCAAATTCTGCACTAGCCACTACCAAACTGACAAACCAGTCTCATTTGTATTTCTTTTGCTAAAGTTAAGCATTAAATAATCAAGTTTTATTACAATCACTAGTTTCTCAAGTAAATATTAGGGTGTGAATTTGTACCTGAAAATATCTGAATTCATTTCTACTTCTAACACAATTCCCTGAATATGAGAAGAGTTGGGTATAATTTTATTGATGATAATTTCACACTAGGGACTCAGGTTCAAACAATGCTTTTTCCCTACTGATATCGGTAATAAAGTGTAATTTAAGTCAGTGATTAGTTTTTTTCAATAGAAATTGGAATCGAATTATTCTTATTTTATGAACTGTTTTTCTTTGAGATATTAATTGGGTTTAAATGGTTTTACTGGAAGCCTAGAAAATATTAAAAGCTCACTTTAGACTTAACCATTAAAAATGTAATTTAAAAATGTTGAAAACCTATGTGTATAAGTGATTCCAGTTCTTTGCTAGTTTCTTCTGGTAGCATCCAAAACGTTTTTGCAAACCGTGTGCTTCTATGTACTTATCACCTTATCTCATATCTTATGAAAGGGCAACCTGTGGGAACTATTAGGGACTCATGTTTTGCCTTCCAGTCCTCATTGAGATAATGGAATTTTTCTGGGGAAGAGAGCCCTATAGGACATTAAGCACTTATCTTTCTCCAGAGAGTAGAAAGCAGGCCTTCAAGATTGCAAGGGTAACTCATCATAGAAAAGAACAGTCTTAACTGCAGTTAGAATGGAAGAAACTGGAGAGAAAGATCAAACAGCCATGGAGGAGAATGGACATGCTTTCCTTGCCCAGATGGAAGGTGTGATAAGGAAAAGCCACAGGTGAAGGAAGAAGGCATGGGAGGGGTATCCTGGGCCAGAAGTAAAACTCATATAAAGCTGTTACAGAGGGTGACACCCGTGCTGGTTCCCTGGCGGGATGGGAAAATCTCTGGCCCCTTCTGCTTTTGAGTGATGCTCAAGTGTGATTGCTTCTATATGCACAATGCGGGCTCATGCTTGGCTCAGTGGGGCTTTCTGTTCATTAAACCCCCTTCCACAATGCTGTTAGCTCCTGGGCTGACCAGGTAGTGGTGCTTTGGCAAATGAAGCCCCACCTAAAGATAAGGTCTGGAGGAAGGAGAGAGTAGCTTCAGCTCCTATGGCTTGATGGCTTTCTGAGAACTGTGGCTTCATCAAACACTCCATTAAGTTCTTTGGAGTCTTTCACATGACCTTTCTAAGGGGATGATTTTAACTAGACATGAGACTAAAACTAATTGGACTGTTTTAAAGTAATTACTCTGCAGTATCACTAAGGTTTATCTGGCAATTATGTCATTCAGACAACATGGCTGGTGAGCAACTGCTCAGAGTCCTGAGAAACGGAAGAGAGACTGTGCCTTCACAGAGGCTATTTTATGAGTTCAGACCACCCAGATACTCAAACACTCAGAGAATTAAAATATTTAGGGCAGATTTTGACTTAGTGAACCATGTTCAAGCATCACAATCTTACTTGTGTTTATACTGACCAAAGACCTCATTTTACTCCATTTTCCCCCTATTTCCTAAAATGCATCATTAAAACAACGAAATTTGGCTTAGCTTGAAACCAAGGCTAGACCATTAGAATCTGATTTTGAATCAAACTTGAATAAAGCATTTTTAACTTCCACTTAATGTAAACATGATGTTTTGCCTCTGCTCAAACTCAGATCTGTCTTCGCTTTCAAAAGTCTTCACGGACTAACTCTCACTAGCCCTATTCACAAATATTTAACACTTGAGCATCTGAGAACACCAAGTCCTACCATGTGTATGGATACAAGTTTACTATAAGGCTTCATTACACAAATTTAGATTTGTCTTATTACAATGCCAATTCATTAAGAGACTGGAGTCTTTCCTTTCCTTTGTGTCTACCCTAAAAATTACTTAAAGGGGAAGGAGGGAGCAAGTGACAAAATAAGGCAAGTCAGTGTGACACTCTGAGTTTTTGACAGCTATCATCATTCTTCCCCTACTCCCTAGAAAGATAAAAACCAGCACTCCTGAAACACCTTCACTATTCCCAAGGCTAAAGACTGTCCAGGAACAGAGTGTCAGGGTTTCAAGGTAGGGGGAGAGTTGGTTGGAATAGCCTTCTGGTTCCTCCTCACAGAGCCAACTTGTAATTTTTTTTAAAAAATCAAGACTCCATCATTCCTTTATATGTTTTACAGACTAACCTCTTCAGTAGGAACTTTCTTGAACAAAAAATGTCCAAACGAACCAGGGCTCCAATGCTGGCTCAGAAACTATTGCCATCTCCACGTTCCAGTTAGGAATACACAGCAGCAAAAGAAAAAATGACTCAGCAGAACCCTTGTCTTTGTCTCCTTGTTCCTGAAGTGGTGAAGCATTAAGTAATGATAATGAGGTCGGTTCTCATTCTTATTAAACTAAATCTGAAGCGGATATAGGTAAATATTTAGGTAAAGTACATTTTTTAGAACCTAGAAAGATGTCATAAAAATATCATAGAACACTGTAAAAGAAAAATATTCTCATGGGTGCAGAATATTACAGTATCCATGGATTGGACAAAAATATTTCCCTGCATAAAATGAATCTTTTTTTTTTTTTTTTTGGCAGTGAGATGGAGTCTCACTCTTTCGCCCAGGCTGCAGTGCATTGTCATGATCTCAGCTCACTGCAACCTCAGCCACCCAAGTAGCTGGGATTACAGGCAAGCACCTCCACACCCAGCTAATTTTTGTATTTTTAGTAGAGATGGAGTTTCTCCATGTTGGCCAGCCTGGTCTTGAACTCCTGACCTCAAGTGATCCACCCGTAGAGATGGGGTTTCTCCACATTACCAGGCTGGTCTCGAACTCCTGACCTCAAGTGATCCACCCGCCTCTGCCTCCCAAAGTGCTGGGATTACAAGTGTGAGCCACCGCGCCCAAAACAGTGAATTGTTTTTGTCTACATATCTAGACACAAACAAAAAACACCTCCTCTAAGGGTTTCTGATTTCATTGCTAACTTTTCTGCACTCCCACATTATCTCCCCAGTCCCTTCACCAGCATCCTTAGCACACCTATGTTGAATTACGGTTGCACATGTAGCTCTGTCTCAGCTACAGAATCAATATTCCTTAAGGGCTAGCATCTCATCTGTGAAAAGTGAGTGTTTACTCACTTCTATAGTCTCAATAGCAGCTAGTGCAGTCTAATGTACGCATAGTGGATGATGTCAAATTTTACTGAACTAAAGCAATAACTTCCTTGATAATGCTGTGGCTCATTGGCTAACAACTTCCTTGTTAATGCTGTGGCTCATTGGCAGCGTGGTCTCCTTCTGATGATGGACAATCAGATTGTCTATTCTAGGCATGTAGGTAGTTGCCATCACTGTATATGAAAAATACCCTATTTGTTGACAACTTCTATAATCCCCTGAGGACAGCTTCAAGTGAATTCTGAAGATTAAGCACACATATTCTTTCACTCATACATTTATTTATCCGTTCACTAAAATAAATGCAGAATCAAAAAGAAGTAATAGCTGTAACTTACCTTTGTGTATTTTTATCATTCAATCTTACTATTTTCTTTGATCATTTAACCTAAAGTTTTTTTTTTTTCACAGAAGTAGTATATACTCTGATGAAGTATATACTCTGATGAAAAGGATATTTTACAAACATAGAAAATTGTAAAAATAGATACTAAAGGAATGATACCAAAGATAAATATTGCTTACAGTTCATTATATTTCTTTCCTTAGAGTATCTTTATGTGGACATGCAACATCTGAATGTCATACACACACATAGACACACACACACACACAATTTTTACATCCTAATCTTTTTTTTCTTTTCTTTTCTTTTTTGTTTTTTTTTTTTTTTTTTTTTGAGAGAGAGTCTTGCACTGTCGCCCAGGCTGGAGTGCAATAGCAAGATCTTGGCTCACTGCAACCTCCGCCTCCCACGTTCAAGCGATTCTCCTGCCTCAGCCTCCTGAGTACCTGGGATTACAGGTGTGCATCACCACGCCTGGCTAATTTTTTGTATTTTTAGTAGAGACAGGGTTTCACTATGTTGGCCAGGCTGGTCTTGAACTCCTGACCTCGTGATCCATCTGCCTCAGTCTCTCAAAGTTCTGGGATTACAGGCATGAGCCACCATGCCCGGCCCCTAATCTTTTTACTTAATGTTTCATCAGAAATATTTTTACATGTCATTAAAAATCTTATAAACATCACATTTAGTGCTGACCACTAAACATTTGTACCATAATTTGTTAGCTTTCTTCTTTGAGTGGACATTGAGATTGTTTCTAACTTCTGCCTACTATTAATTATGCTGCCAATAATATCTTTGGGCTTAAAACTTTGTTCAAATTTTGCTTAATTTCCTAAGATGGGATTCTCAGAAAGTGAAATTGCTGAATCAAGTTGCCTGAATTTTTTAGGGCTCTTGATATCTACTTCTAAATTGTTTTCTAAAATATATGTCAATTTATAGTGTTGTTAAGCAGAATATACTCTAAAACTACCCTCATAATAGCAAACTTAGAAATTTTTTAAAGGTTACACTTGACTCGCATTATGGAACTGTGGGGTTCAATTTCACATGTAGGAACTGTGTCCTGAATTCTTTCAATAAGAGTCATTCCTGAAGCCCATTAGTTAGCTATTTAGTTAATCGATCTACTTGTTTTCATCCGTTATGTTAAACTGAAAAGGGAGGAATTTCCATGTTGATTGACAGGTTCACCAAATACCCAAGTTTACAAGAAAAACAATTCTTAGTAAAGATGTGTTTGGACCACTGTACAGAACTAGGCACATTGTAGGCATGTTTGTTTGTTCCCCTCCGATCATGGTAGAGATGCTGTTAACTCCCAGATTAAAAGCACAGAAAAAAAATTCTCTCTTAATAACATTCCACTTTGAGATCCTTGGAAGAACAATCCATCTTTACAAGTAATGAGTTTTATTTATTGTTGTTTTGATCCAATGAAGTCTTGAAACTATCCCTCAGGGCATGGAAAAGGGCCTAGAATTTTTTTCACTTCCACTTTTTTGCCAAAGTAGTTAAGTTCATCAAAGGTGAATAGCCATTTCCAAGCACTGTCTCTGGAACAGGAGACATTATTCAAGTTCCTTTGAGAAAGACTTCAGTGTCTAAAAGATGAGGGTGATGGACCAACTGAATATTTAGCTTCTTCCTAACTATAGTAATATTCTGGGTCTTTGAAATTTTTTCTGAAGAGAGAGTTTCTGGAGGTTTAAGATTTGAGATTTAGATATGCAATTTTTGAGAGAACAAAGCAACCCAATTCTGGAAGACTCTTTGTTTACCTGCATCTTGACCTTCAAGAAAAACCTGGGCTCTGAGCACGGACCAAGTATTAAAATAGGTAGAAGAACTAGACTATCTTCTCTGGAGTTATAAAGGTGAATTCATCTCCTAAATCTAGTTGGAATTGGAGGATAGCCATGCCAAAACCAAATGACAAGACAAGACATCGTGTGGTCAGTGGCAGTTGGAATAGGACTGCAAAACCGCCACCATTTATTTCTATGCAATGTAGAGGCAGCTAAGAATACTTTCAGGATGTGTAGAAGGGGCTCAGTGTCAATGGTTTCATCAGGGTCCTTGAACAAAAATCAGCCTTTGATACTCAAAATGTTAGTCGGAGAAAAGAGCACACCCTGGGATACCTGGCGACAGAACCAAATGTGAAAATCTGATGGCTTCTGACAGTGTGTACACAGACAACTTCACCAAGGCACTCTTTTGAAACTTGAAAGAGAATGGACTTCGAACGATTAAAGACAGTGCTGCTTTATCTGTGAAACTCCCTATTGCTGAGATGCAGCAGGGCAAAATTACTAGAATCAAAACAGGACAATAAAAGCATGGGCTATTCTAGGGAGGAATTAAGACATTGTGGTTTACAGCTTTTCCTTTGAGAATGATGTCTTTAGGGTCATCCTGCACTGCCTCCCTTTTCAAGCCCCACTCTTCTCCACCTGTGTTCTTTGTCCCTTTGAGGGACAAAGCATTAAAAACAGAGCCCTGATAAAGACAAACAGTCAGATCCAAAAGGATATATTCTTGTTTTCAAAACTCTTAAGCAAAAGGCCTCACACATAGTAAGTGCCTAACTGATATAATCTGGGGAAGAAAAACACAAGGAAGGTAATCTATCATGGCTGAGATTCAACATACAGCAAAACTACTTATCAAAAATGAATGTAAGTACAAGCTTCTGCAAGAACTTAAAGTCTACTATTTAAAGACTTTAGTCTCAGATCCAAAATAATCAGACTTCTCTTGAAGTTATGAAAATTCCATTAACTAAAAGAACCACCTCCTTCCATTCAAGATATAGCTCTTTCTTATCCACCAAAGGACCCCACTGTGGAAGGAGAACATGATTTGCACAAACTGACTTTTCACCGCATGATTCTGAGTGGACCCTAGAAAGATTTGATGGGTGAGTATGCTGTAATTGGATACCAAGACATAAAGTTCACAAGTGAAGGATTAATTCAAGGTCAATGCCAACTTTACTGGGTGTGTTATGGATCTTGCAACATGAATGGATTCATACTGCAAAGTTTGACAGCTGTGGCGCCAGAAGATAAACAAAATTACAAGATCATTCATGAAGGCTGATCTTGCTGGAAAAATAGAACATGTGGCTGGCCAAGATCTTTCAAGATCAGGCAGGTACTGACAATGGCTTCATCTTGGAGGTTCTAATATCCCCATCCCAAGTCACAGCAGCCTGCCACAGTCACAGCAGCAGCTTGGGCCAGCCAACTCTGTGACTGCAGGCTTGGCTTGCAGGTGTCCCAGGTCCAGTTCACCAGAAGGCTGATGGTTCAAGGCACCACACTCCTGAGAAAAAAACACCATTAAGGAGAGTGAGGACCTACTATTAGTCCACTCCTCAAGAGAAGGGAGTGTTGGCCATGAACTAGCTTGAGAAATATGTTAGCTAATAGAAGGAAATTTTTTAGAGTAAGTCTCACAAAGGATTGGCATGGGTTACCAAGGAAGGCTATTCTGGGACAACCTGAAATAGATTTAAATTGGACAGAATTTCATAATGAAAAGATTTAAGTATTTGAAGTTTAAGGAAAGGAATCTTTCTCTTCTTCTGAATAATCTATACAGCTCTTGCTTTTTCAGGTCCATGAAGTTATTAATTTCTTTTTTTTTTTTTCCGAGACGGAGTCTCGCTCTGTCGCCCAGGCTGGAGTGCAGTGGCCGGATCTCAGCTCACTGCAAGCTCCGCCTCCCGGGTTTACGCCATTCTCCTGCCTCAGCCTCCCGAGTAGCTGGGACTACAGGCGCCCGCCACCTCGCCCGGCTAGTTTTTTGTATTTTTTAGTAGAGACGGGGTTTCACCGTGTTAGCCAGGATGGTCTCGATCTCCCGACCTCGTGATCCGCCCGTCTCGGCCTCCCAAAGTGCTGGGATTACAGGCTTGAGCCACCGCGCCCGGCCGAAGTTATTAATTTCAGATTTTCACATGAGTAACTCATATGAAACTCATGGTCCTCTTTTTTTCTTTTCTTGCTATCAAGCTGTAAAGAAGACTAATTATATATGTGTGGTCATCATAAATGTCTTTTTCTGATTAATTTGAGAAGGCCGGAATTTGAAAACTACTAATTTCACTCTAGATTTGTTTATATGAAAATGGGAGAGCTCTAATTTATCAAAATTTGGATTCTTAGGTTTTCTTGATAGCTTACTGCATCCTTAGAGTAGCTAATAAAGCCAAGGTCATGTAATCACAACCACCTGTTTGAAATTTCAGTGACCAGTTGAATGGCGTTTGACCTGACTTCCCTTGTGCGAGGAAAATCATAGCCCTAAGAGAGTCAGACTGGATCAACTTGTGGAGCTTCCTTGACAAGCCTGCACTTGGCTTCCAGGTCTACACTGCCCTTGGTCAGCACCTTGATTCTTCCCAGCACTGCACACTAGTGTGTAGTCTCTTCCCTTACTCACTATGTAAAGGGACAGCCTAGAAAGGTCAACAGAGCAAAGGATTGGGAGCCAGGAACCAGGGCTCAAGTTCTCGCCCTGGCACTAGTTGATTGTGTAACCATGAGCACATCAATTCTTGACGTGCCGTCTTCATTCACTTGCCTGTGAAATCAGGACGCTTGAATGCATCATTTCCAAGGACTTTTCAAGTGTAAATTTTCTTCAACCCAATGATTTCAAGTTTGTCTATATTGGTGGATTGTAGCCTGCTTCCTCCCTCTTCCCATCACTTTCACTATTGTAGAACTGACTTAACCTCACGGAAGAATTGCAGGAGCAGCAAAAAAGAAGGTGGAGGATCTGCTAGGGGGTTTTCTAGGTGTGCTAAAGAGACTGGACGTTTGGATGTGGAATCAATACAAATATCTTTCACCTAACTCAGAGGCTGGGAGGGCCGCTCTACATTTTCATGGTCATACTTCATGTGTCATTTTGTGACTTCTTTTCCTTTTCTTGACTGCCCTGAATGACCAATCTAATTTGATTCCACATGGATAAAAATTTGAGGGAAGGCCAAGTTCACAGCAGGATATTAACCAAGCCTTGAACCCTTCCCAGGGATGACCCAAATTTCTGCTGAGGCTTGTGGGACAGTGCAAGAAGTATTATGTATGACTCCATTCTCAGGGGCTTACAGTTGAGTTGGGGCCATAAGACAGGTGCACGTGTAAGTTTTACCTTCATGTTTTACATAAAATTATAAATCATGATGTCTGTCTTTTTCAAGTTGATTTTGTTTTTAATGTATAGCAACCTTGGAGAGACCCTGCTGCTCCTCAGTTAGATTTATTCCAGAGTTGGCTCAGAAGAAATCGGTAAGGACAAATGTGGATTATAAGGATAGTATAGATGCTGACTTTCAGTTCTTTCACTTTTCTTCTGAAACAACAACAACAACAACAACTTCCTTCATTCATCAAATATTGATGCATACTATACACCAGGTTTTTCTTTTTTCTTTTTCTGTTTTTTACAATAAAGCATTGAATATCTCATGTAATTTATTGAATACCATACTGAAAGTGAAAAACAGAATGGTTGTATGAGTACCCAAAGTAGTTTTTACTTAATATGTATTACTTTTGTGCTACTATAATGTTAATTTTTTTTAACTTTTTGGGCAATTTTTAAATTTTTTTTTATTTCCATGGGTTATTTGGAAACAGGTGGTGTCAGGTTTTTCTTTTTAAGGCCTGAGATATAAAATCTTTAGAGCCAGACACAAGCCTGGGCTCAAACCTGACCATTCTCATGGTCTATGTGGACTTAAGAAGTTATTTGTGTTCCTAAGCCTTAGGTATCATCTCTTCACAGTGTGGGGAATAGCAGTGCCTTCCTTAAACGTTGTGAATTTTAAATGAGATAAATTACATATATGCATGGCACTTGGAAAGCATTTACTAAAAGGGCTGTTGTTAGGAAGCATGTACTTGGCTCCCAGGCAGCCTACGGTATAGTGACGGAGGCAGACATAGAAATTTATAATCTCATGGAAAGACTGGCCTGTTGACAGGTAATGTCAGGTGAACATTGGTCCTTGTTTTTCTGTATCTTTCATGTTAGGGGTCAACACTATTGGTGTTTACTGCCTGTAGGCGTTTGTGACAGGCTGGCCAGTGTCCACAGCAGGGCGTGGTAGCCCTTTCATCATCTTCCTGTATGCCTGCCACCAGGGAGAAGAGATGGAGAAGTACTTTTCCCCCCCTTAATGTGGAATCCACTCTAACAGACTCATTTTACGTGGCTATTTCAGGACACTTGCTTTCTTCCAGGAATGTACAAGTTCAGTTGACAGGCAAGATAAGAGAAAGTGGCACCTCCTCTTTCTAATGAATTTCCCAGCCCTCCACTGCACCTGCCAGTTCTTTCTGTCACTACAAACCTCACTTTGCAGGGGAATGGAGTGAACAGTCCCATGCAGAGGGTTTGGACTTGACATGAGCTAGTGTTCCAGGCTCATTTCTTTATATGCATCATATCATTTAATCTGTCATACGATTGTAATCCCCAGTCTGCAGACATGGAAACTGAAGCATAGAAAGAAAATACCATGTCCACGGTTGTAGAGTTTAGAAGCTGGGAAGCCACGAATTAATACTGGGCCTAATTCAGTAAATTCTCACCCCGAAACTCAGCTGGAAAGCTTAGAAAACTCATATACACACAGACAAATATCTGCCTATTTACATATGATTAGACCCAATCCCAGAGATTCTGATTTAATTGGTAGCCTGGGGTAGCCTGGCGTCAGCACTTTACACAAACTTCTTGTATGATTCTAAAGTATAGCCGGGGTGAGAACCTTTGGCTTCACTCCAAAGTCACACTCTACCACATTGCTACACAAATGGCTGATTTCGCTCCCCATCCCATCCCCATTAAAGTACCAGGAAGTGCTTCACAAACCACATGTTAGAAACAGGAAGTTTCTGGACAGGTTTGAACTCTTGGGAAATTTTTAATCATTTCCCTTACTTCTTTCAATGTACAAGCATTTCTATGCATCTGTGGCCCAAAGAGCTCAGAGAGAATAGTTACTACAAATTCCAGGGGAAGAAAAATATCTGTAAAGACTTTCCTGAATCCTCACGTTTTTGGATCTTGTTCATCAGTCAGAAACACTCTGACTGCCCATAATTTCTGGAGGAAACTTTAGCTGATAATTGGCCTTTCTTTTCATCCCTGCTTGGTGATTTCCTCTTGGATCACCTGAACTTTGGTTGAATTTCTGTGGTTCACTTGTTACCACAGGGAATAGTGCGTGGTCCTTAGAGACCAGAACTGCAGCCTAAATCCTAATGGTCATTTGATTTAGGGTTACATGCCTTTGGAAACAGATCAAGTGTTTGCCACTGTCCCATACAGTGAATGCCACTCTGCTTCTGTAGATGCTGTAAAATTTAGTTCCAACAAAAATGTTGTATTGAGGTGGTCAGGCCCTGTCTCTCTTAGGAACTAGCTCTTAATGTGCATTAGCGCAGTCGATGTTCGTTATTTATGTCCTTTAACATTTCTTAGCACTTTTTTCTACATTTAAAAGAAGAATTTTGAAAATCCAAATGTTTCAATTGGAAGGCAACATTTTCAAATCTTTGGAAGATTATTAAGTGGTACACACTCTCGGGAATTAGAGGTAATTTCCAACTAGCTTGGCAAGTTACCATGGGCATCAACATTTCTATTAGGAAACATCTTGGAATTGAAAAACAATGTATATAGTATTTTACTTCTATTTTTAAAAATTGATATAAGATGACCAAGACATTGTTAAAAGTTTTTGTCAATGAAGAATAGGATATGTGATTTTTTTGGCATATTTTCTCCTATAATAATAATAACAACTACAACACTATTGACAGCTACTATTCATTGAAGAGTTTCTTT